>NW_027114700.1:431147-437702 GCF_000696795.3 Halyomorpha halys | reverse complement strand
CGCAGTCGTCAACCGGCGTCTTTCCCATCGAGCTGGTCTCTTCATTGAAGACGAGTTTGAAATAACTGGTATATATATATTTTTTTTTTTATAACCCCTGCCTAGTTATTTCTGACATACGAAGGGTGAAGGGAAGGAGGTATCCACAGGTTACTGACATATTTCGACACCATGGTGAGGGGTAAAGTTTTCATTCTGTGGGACCAGCACAGAAATAAAAGTCGACCCCCCAGGCCAGATTCGAAGCGGAGCCACCACAGTTCCCAGGTTGCAAAGACCTGTACCTCAATTCCCTGAGCTACAAATGGCTCTCTCTTACCTGATCTTGTAGCCGTATGCACTAGGCCTATAAATAAGGGGTTTTAAAGTACCCCTAATTGGTCATTGATCCACAGCCTCTACTTAAGATAGTTTTGGTTTATAGCTGATCCTGATTTCTAAAGAGTTACTTTTTGTTCACCATTGACATGTTCTCTCTCCTTCAATCCTCTTTCCTTTTCTTCTACTGTAGGACCCAGCAGCAAGTTACCCTCAGGGCCAACATACCTGGGCTTACACTAGCTACCCTCCATATCTATCAGAATAGATAGGTACCTAGTAGGAGGAAGGCACCTTCCTGTATGACCTGGCGGCTAGCTAACCTCCAGGCTTGCATACCTCCCTTGGACCTACAGGAATAGTACCTGGTAGGTTGTCACCCTTTAGTCTCATTCTATCTAATCATCAAATGCCTTACCTTTATAAACTGAACACATATTATCAAGGCCTTTTGGACAAGCAGAATCTGAAAGAAACTAAACCACCTCGACAGTGTCTTTCAATTATATTCTATTTTTCATTAGAAAAAGATTCCTTTTCTAATGGAAATTTTAAATAATAACCCACAAATTTCACTATTTATTCTTCCAATAATTTTAATTTATAAAATACTGATGCCCTCCCCAATATTTTAGTAGAGCAGAGAACTTCCTCCCCCTCCCCAATATTTCAATACCCATTACTTAAAAATAGCCCATGAAAACTTGAAGACATAGTACAGATAATAATAAGATCTGAAAAGATTTTGACACCTGATAAGAGTAAATTATATACTATCCAAATATCATTAGTGGTCATGACATTGTACCTTGCATGTTTTGATAAACCGCAACTTGGACACCAAGACACCAATTTCTCTTCTTTCTTTCTTCATTATAACAAATTTATTGTATTCTTATATTTCTTAGACAATTGCTGATTGACCATGTGTAATCAATTTAGGTTAGATGGTTTGGGTGCGGTTGAGAAACAACTCAAATGGTTTTTGTACCATCTTCCTTACATTTCTTATGTGTTTTACACTTTTTGAATGCCCTGGATCTTACAGTGGTTAAATTTGGGAAGAAATTTAAATTTATAATAACATTTTTATGCAGCCCCTCCCCCTAAAGTGACAATCACAGAAGAAAAGGCAACCTGATAAGTTGCCTGGAGCTACATGTCTCATCCATCTTGACCTCATTGCCTTTATGTCAAGACACATTGTACACTCTTAGCTTCAGAATTCTTAGTATTTCCTGTGATTTCAGAAATCTTAAAGAGATATAAATACTGTATTTGCACTTCTTATATTCCATTCTATCTCTGCCAGATAATGATTTATCGAGGTTATTATGGAACCAAGGTATTCAGAATTATTTATAATAACATTAAAAATGGTTTATAATATTGGTTTATGTTGATTCAATTTGTTTTTTAAATTTTGTGATGATTGAATTTTTTTATAATAAAAGTAAGGTTTTCTTTTATATTTTTAGACAATTATGATTAATGAAATACAAAAAAAATTATTAGCTTATATTCGAGATTTTAGCTATGAAAATTTGTTTTGTTTTTGTTAACATATGTCTATCATATAGTTTAAGGTAAGAAAAAAATAAGAACGGATAATATTTAAATTTTTGGTTGAATCTCAAATTTTTAAATTTGTAAAATGATATGCAATTATAAAATTATCTGTATAAATAGTAAATTATATTTAAATAACTTATAATTAATTTTAACTTATCCATTTGAAATTCAATGTATAATTTTAAAACTGTTGATTGTGCATTTTTTTTTTTCAGAACAATTTATAATCTAATATTTTTTCTAAAGTTTATCTATTCACACAAGGTAGTATTTATTACTTACTTATTATTCAGCAAATTGGGCTGGTTTTCGACTTTCCCAGGCAATCTCTTCCATATTATTCTATTCTTTCCTTTCTATTGCTAACAAGAAATAGATAACACAAAATAACCTACAATAACTTACAGCTAATTGAGGTGCAATTCAATGCTTCATCCAGAAGTATTGGGACCCCTCTATTTTGACCAACTAGCCTAATAAACCTTACCTACGAAGTCTATGTACCAAGTCTCCTCATCTATTAATCCTGCTAGCTATAATCAATAAATAATTACTGTCGATATTTTCTTTAAATGTTGTATAAAATATTTTTATTTTAAATACTGGGAGTTCTGATAATCTGAGTTCAATATGTTATCAAATTAAAAGAACCACATACCCAATGATATGCAAAATAATTATTATGTTTATTATATCAACTTACTAAATAAATGTAACTGAACATATCTATAATAATATAGTTAGACTTAAATGAACAAAAATAATGATAAAAATATATTAGGTTTAAGTACTGTAAATTTTAAAATAAAATTTAATTGAAATTTAAGGCATCTGTTGTATTTAAATGTAATAGAAGTTCAATGAAAAATATAATTTTTTTCACTTTTGAAAGGGATGGGAATGCAGTACCCCACAGTGGCAATTATTACTATGAAAAGACAACCTGATAAATTGCTTCAGGATACATGTCTCATCCATTTTAATCTCAATGTCATGACATATTGATTAACCATTTTCTATTAACAATTTCCTTTCAAATCTTTCAATTCTACTTTCAGGGGTGCTGATTACGGTTCAGGTCTTGCAGACATACTTCAGCCAGCTTTATCTCAGCATTGAACACCATTAACTTTAGATTTTTTGAGATTTCAGAACTCTTGCAAGAGAGATAAATTCTATATTTGCACTTATTATATCTGGTCTATCTCTGTCTATTAATTTACTACAAGGATATTGTGGAACCGAGGTTTTTTATTTTCTATTTTTTTTTTTTGGGCTTTATCTTCATTTATTTGTAAACTAACTCGCTCTGCTTCATTTACAATCCAAATTTGTCTTTGTTTCTGAAATGCACACCTCTATTTTCAGGTGTTCTTTTCACAACCTTCTTGAGGTCTAAGCTGAACACCATTGGTGAAAGTCCATCTCTCTCTTTCAGAACTCTTTTAAATTTGTAGGTTTCAGATCATTCTCCTTTTATCAGGACTGTGCATTTAGGAACATTCCTACATAATTTTGCCAAACTTAATAATTTTCTGAGAATGCTTTGTTTAGTCATATGTACATCCTAATCTACTCCCCATCGTTTTTCGAGTACCTGTTTTAGGGTAAAGATCTGGTCTAGTGTGCTGCTTCCTCTCCAGAATCCTGAATATTGGTGGACACGGATTATATTTTCCTAATACACATATAACTTATCCTCATAGGTCACTGGAAGAAGTAGTATTCTTCTGAAATGAAACCCTTCTTTAGAATAGAATAGATTAGGCCTTTTCTTGAAGCCTCTGAGATCCTTTCCTCCACCTATATTTTCTGGGCAAGTTGTAATAGCTTGGCTTAGAGATTCTGCCCTGAGGCTGTCCCTCCAAGGGACTTTTCTTCTTTTAAGCCTGTTGATAGCCATTTCAATATGCAGAATATCTGGTTATTCAATCTTTAAGGGTTTGAATCATGAACTATACTCAGCATGGTCTATGTCCTTCATTGTTCGTGTGTTCCCCTTGCTTGAAAAGCTCCTGGAAATGTTTATTCCAAATACTTATACCTTTCTTTTTAGTCACATCAGTTTGCTATCTTTTCCTTGCATTTAAATCTTTCTTGCTTTATATTCAAACCTTTCTTTTCTGATTTCAGCACAGAAATCACATACATTTCCAACCTACCAGTTCTTCTCAATGGTTGCATCAGTAACATAGCACACTATAATGAGCTACAGTTATTTCAATTTATTTTAATTGATAAAATTACGTTTACTGGTATAATTTATTTTTAACTGAAGTAATCTACAAGATACTTTGTGGACTATAGTTATGAAACTTTGATGGGAAAGCCCCAAGTAAAGAATAACAATTAATTAGGGTAGACAAGGCACTGTTTCAAAGCCATTTTTTTTACAATTACAAATCTATGTTTCACCAATAAAACTTGATTAGATTTTTCACAATTATTAATCCTACCAGTACCTCATTAGTTATCTTATATATTTGGCCTAGTTTTTGGCATGGTTTTTTCTATAGGACCAGGTCATTTAAAAAAAAAAATGGAAAAACCACAACTTAATTTTTGTTAAATGGCACATAGCACACTTTTTCATTTTCTTAAGACACAATGAGATGGTATATGGTATCAAATCTTATAATTTGATTTGTTCATAAAGACATTGCTGATGCTGGCTGTAAAAAAGGAAAATATTTTTAGATAATAAAACTGATTTAATTGAACGACATAAGTCTATTACTATGTAGTGCAATATTACCTGGTATTTTCCTTGCTGTGATGTGGGGTGTTATTAGTGTTGTGGCTAAGTACCTCCTTAGTGCCAATAAGCAAATTTTTGCTTTATAAAAAATATCTTCCCTCTTCTTATGGTATAGATGCCACCCATTTTGTACAGCCACATCTAGTAAGCAAGTAATACAGACCACTAACATTTTCTAGAACCTAAATTGGTTCTATGTTTGCCTAGGTTTTGGTCGATTATGTCAGTTCCACCCATATTTTTGAAATAACACTTGTAATATAGCTGTGGAACTGCATTTTGTACAGCTCAGTGAATGAATACCTTCTGATATTGAATAATTGAAACACACCTGCATGGTTTGAAACAATTGTGACAATGGAACTATCATTTCAGCTGCAAAGAAGTAAGGAATTATTCATGTTATATTAAGTTCCTCAGTGAGCTTAGTATATTAGAGAGGGGACACTTTTCAACATGATTAAACCAATTATTGATTACCATCCCATTTCCCACAGAAATTAGTTTATTTACTAATTGCAATGATGAAAAATAATTATCTGCATAAATGGACCTTGCAATAATTTGAATTAATATTAATACCTTATGAATTACACTTCCACCTGGACCATGTACACTTTTTTAATGATTTTTGGTGCCTTGTTAAATCTCCAAATCAATTAAGCATCCCAGTTTATTCTAGCCCCAGTTCTGATGTTCCACTTGGAAATAAGATACTTATAATAGATAAGGGTACATTTATTTGTCATTTTCAGAGCTACAAATAGTGTACTATGGTCAGAAACAATTTGACATCATTAAAAATTCACACCCATCAATAGAAAACAGTCTTTGGCTAAGAATATTTGTGTGAAAAAAATATTATATTCTCTCAGACAGTTTTAAACATACCCCTTTGCAGTCATGGTGAAACAATCATGTGCAGGTTGTAAGCAATCAACAGTCTGGATTTTTCTTTATGTTCCAATGGGTTTGGTTTTAAACATGATGAGTAAAACATGGTTATTTATTTTCAGATCCCTCTGAAACAAAATAATTGACTATATGAGATAAATCTATGCTACAAAATGTACATAACACAATTTGGAACGTATTACCTTATTCTACCAGTGGTACTAGAAGGAGGAATGAATAATTAGCTTTTTGTTGAACTGATTCCCGATTCTGTTTCTTGGTTTATATATCTGGAGGTAAGGTGCTTCTGCATGATGAAGATAAAAATGAAAAGAAATAAATAACGCGATACCAAGTCAAAAAATAAGTAAATAAATCAATTAAAAAACAATAAAAAGGCGGAGCTGGGGAAGGAGAGGGAATAGATGATAGTAAGGTTAGAGGGTGATGGTCAACAGGGTTGATGGGACCCTTTCTACCCTGCCACCTCCTAGATGTAGTTCGCTATGTATGTGTACCATGTTTCGTCTCTTGATTGAAGTGCCTCTACAAATCTTCTGTGGTATACTGCCTTGATAATACTAAATGGACTTCAGGGCTGTTGGGTATAAGAGTGTAATAGGGGTGCAGGGAGTAGTAGTGTCTGTCCATACAAATAGTACAAGAGAATAAAGGCAGATATTTTACCCCAATTTTTTATTACTTTTATGAACACTATGCATAATTACTAGTCAAAATTGATGAGTCTGGCAATTATAGTTAGGTAGTAGAATAAAAAATGGCGGCTGTTTAAAAATGTAAAAAAAAAATTTCATTCTGAGTTCAATATCTTTAAAACTACCACACCAGCATCACTGGAAAGCCTAAAATTTGTTGATTCTTTGGGCTAATAATAATGATGATAATATGGGCCATAATAGAGATATTTTTGTTCAATAGTTACCGAAAAAAAGCTTTTTAAGAGCCAATGCACTGAAAAATCATAGTTATGAGTTTTTAATATAAAATATATA
>NW_027114700.1:421564-426446 GCF_000696795.3 Halyomorpha halys | reverse complement strand
ATATATATATAATATAAATAGTTAAGGAATTTAATTTGAGAAATCTATATCTCAAAAACCATTAGACGTAAATATGTCTATTAACACTCAAATTAAAGCTAATTTGATGTACTATAAAGTAGTTTTTAACGTTTATCTTCGTAGGAGTAGTAGTTTTCATGAAATTCAACCAAATTTATTTTCTTAAAATCTCTGAAAGGAATCAACAAATCGTCTTTGGAATTAGCATTGTAGCATGGTCATTGTAGGAACTTTTCATCAGGCCGTGAGACGAAAAATAAGACAGAGTAATTTGAGAGGAGGAGAGGAGGTTTTGTGAAGAATCAATGAAAAGTAAATCAAGCCAAGTATCAGTGGACTGGGTATGATGCTTGGAATAGTTGGGAACAATCCACAGGTCTAGGGAAAATATCATAGATATCAGCATTATTTTAGGAAGAGGGATGAGTTATTTGTGGAAGATGATATTCTTTTATGGGGATATTGTGCCATAGTGTTGATTGCGCTGTGTCGAGAAATCCGTAATGAGCTTCATGCCTCTCATATGGGTATGCCTATGTAAAACACCTGCTTTACAAACCACTACTGCAGTAAAAAAAAAATTTAAAAAAAGCAAGCACACAGCTTACTCTTCTACCCATTCCGGACTGATTATTTCCAGGATAATCCCCCCTCCATTTGCGTGTCAGAAATGATCAGATAGGGAGTTAACAAAAAAAAAACTATGATCCATTTTTCTAGAAATGACATATTGACACTATACAGATGTTCAGAGCACTCGAGGTCAGCGAATCTACGATATAAAATGTCACGGGACTTGGAGTAGAATTTACAGTTATTGCTGAGTTTTTTTAGGTTTCAGCACACCATAGGCTGAAGTTTCAGTAAGTACTGCTCCGTGCTCAAGTGTACTAAAAAGACTGATTGTAGAGGATAATTTTCTCTTGGATGATTTATGACATTTTTTCTAAGACTTTTGAAAGGTTTGGTTTTTTTGGCAGGATAATGGCCTTGTAAAATTCCTCTTTATCCTTTACTGTATTGGCTGGTTTTACCAGACAAACAGGTAGCGTTTTTCCATTTCTCAGGAAATTATCTCAACCGAATACACAAGTTTTACCTAAAAGTTAGTCTCTTCACTTTATTTATAGTCTCTCGAAACAATCCCTTAACGGAAAGACATTCTTCTGAACTTCCCACATTGATTGAGCATCATTAATGAAAAAAAAATAGGACTTCTAGTTCCTAAAATAAATGCTCTCAAAGAAACCAACTCTTCAGGTTTACATATTTTTATGTATTGTTACTTATCTCTATAAACTTTTTAACATTAATAATCATTTAAAACAGTTACGCATTATAAAAATATAAAGTCATTTCATTCTTTCAAAAGATTATCCAGAAGTTTCCCTCTAATAACTATAATATATCTTGTATATATTTAAATATTTAAAACACGATTGACCTGCTCATAAATCTTCACCATCATGATCAGCTTATCGTTATTACAAACTGCAAATGCAAGAGAAATTTTTACAAGTGAAAATTTCAAATCTGGGAAGCATTAGCTAGATAGGTTACTTTCATTTAAAAGATAAATTTAGAGTCTACCTCGATTTATCTAACAAACGAGTACTGGCTAAACACAAGTTCCAAAAAGGTAATGTACATTACCCAATGGCATTAATTTTCAAAGAGATAAGTAATGCCAACCATTTAATTTGATAAAAACTAGCTGAGGTGTATTTAATCTGTCGGAGCCTTTATGGTAGGGTATTACTGATACTCGGCATTCCTCATCTACTGCATCGTTAAGTGGTGGAGGCCTAGACGCACTGCTATATTTCGCGGGGTTCCCGTTCCTTCGGCTATGGACTCATATTAATGGGCGCCTCGGTGAAAGGTAACGATCTACTTCCGATGCACCACGCCTCCTAATACCTGCACTGGGATAACTCTCACTCTCCAACCGGCCAATTGATTGCAAGGCAATTCCTCTAAGTTGCGTCACGGGCTCTAGGCCCTAGCTTTCAGGATCACTACCATCGAGATTACCTTTCCGTGCCCGTCATTTCGGCGATGGTTCCTATCTACTATCCAATCAACAGCTGGCCGATGGTCATCAACGATAGCTTCTTCTGGGGTTGAAAGGTTAACTATAATTCCTCTTTAGGTAAGGGGAATTGGAAGTTTTGGCAAGGACAATTTCTGTATTTGTATAATTTATACTTTACTACTACTAATCATAATAGTAGAAAATGAAACTTTACGGCATAAATGTGTTATGTTCCGGAAAAAATATATATCCTCATCCAGGATGACATAATAATGGAAATATAACGCATCCTAGTGGTTTTAGTTAATGTTAACAAGGATTCCCATTAAATATGAAGAAGTATATAAACAATAATAAACACAAAATCTGTGAATTGGACATACTCTTTAGTTTAGGTTATTAGTTTTAGGTCTCTAAGTTAGCTTGTTAATGTCACATTCTCTAGAATAGATTATTTGTGCTAGATCTCTAGATTAGAATATTAGTGCTAGGTCTCTAGGTTTGGTTATTAGTTTTCGGGCATTAAGTTAGTTTTTATTGTAAGTACATTCCGAAAACAAAGTGTGCCTACGACAGCATCTCATGAACATTATTCAAAAGCACATACCATAGGTTAAACTAAAGCAACTTGAAATGTATCCCTGACCATAGTAAAAGGAGGGTGGAGGCTTTTGAGGGTTTGTTGATTGTATAGAAACAGCTGACAGTTAATCTTTTATTTCTCACTTTTCCTTTTTTAGTTTTATTTGAGAAATTGTAGTTAATTAAATATTCTAAATTAACATTATATACATCTATAAATTATATATCGTATAGTACTGTGAAAAAAAATTAAACACATTAGAATCAAGTTAAAAGCAGGCTGTTTTTACATGGACAGCTATAATGTTTCCTCATCTAGATAAGGTCACGGAGAAAACTAGTATATACTTTTATCACAAGGAGAAATAACTAAAAATATAATATAATACAGATTTCTATTGAAAGTAATTCATAAAAAGCCAAATGACCTAGAAACTTGATGCCGATGTAGGTTGCAATTTTGACCTATAACCATTCAATTGGAATCCATTAAAAAATATATATTCTTATGGCAACCTAATTAACTATAACACCTGCTTATTCAATCACTAACGCACGTCAAGTATATACCTTTTGAGAGTTTGTTCATTTTATAGAAACAGCTGACAGTCAATCCTTTATTTCTCACTTTTCCTTTTTTAGTTTTATTTGAGAAATCGTAGTTGATTAAACATTCTAATCTCATCTAAATGTGAAATTCTTTTAAAGTTTAGCTGTAATGATAATTTAGTTCATCAAATTTATTTTTACTTAGATCAAAAATATTCTATGCAAGGGCAAGTACCGTAAAAGGAAAAAGATCACGCAACGGTTATTGACAAAAATTAATACAAGAAAAATTAATTAAATTAAAAATGAAATATAAAAAGAGAGACGAATTATATTTCATATGGAACTATTCCACCCAATTATGTCACCGCGCTACACCATTTATAAATTGATACCATCTTGTTTCGCTCATAGTAGTAGGTTAACCACATAAATTCATTTAAGTCTGTGAAAAGGGAACCAACAGTCACTATTGGATAAGAGTATGTTACAGATTGTGGCTAGTGCTTGTTTGAGTTTCAAAATAATCGATTTTTGACATCGAAAGTCTAATAAAGAGTTTAGAGACAGTTAATAGTGTATTGCAAATTATATAAGCCTGATTATTATTATTCTATGATTTACATATGAGTGAGTGGGTGTGAAGCCTACTGGCAAAATAATGACAAATGACATGTAATATTTATTTTCGATAATACTTGAAGATAATATAAGTATCTTCCTTCACTTCGCTTCCAGAAGTAAATAAATAATGTTGATAAATCTGAGAGATAAATACCAAACTATATTTCATTGGTATTAATTTACTGTGTTTATTGATGAAATATTCATAAGGTGTTGATGTAAGAATTATTTAGAATCTGATCTTAATTTTTTAAGAAGTTTGTTGTACAAAGAAATTAAGCAAAATAAGATATCTTTTTTCTTCCTCAAATTTTAATGGTCTTCATTATTGTGTTAAGCCTATACCATTCTTCTACGTAGTTGTAAAAAAATAAATAAAATGGAAGTGATAAAATGATAAAATCTGAAACAATTTTTCCAATTCCTTCAGTCTTCTAGATTACCTTTATTCCTAGAGTCCACTTACATATTCTTCCTTATTATAGTCTTCATTGTCCAAATTTAGGCTTCATTTAGTAGTCAAAACGAGTCATCCGAGGATTTAAGGTGGATGGAAGAAAAATAATAGTCAAAGGAGAGGAACTGCTCATTTTGGATTCTCAAAAATCTTCCAGATTAATTAGTCACAACCTGCATCCAAACTTGGTGCATAAAAATACCTCTACACAATAGTTTGAGTGTTCGTTCAACACCCATGTTTTTGTTGCATTCGACGTAAGGGTTTACAGGAAAAGGGAATTCTATAAAAGATATCAAAGAGATTCAAATTCAAAAACAACAATTACTAAGTACTATTTGTGCAAGTATGTTAAATATAGTAAAAGTCAACAAAAACTCTGACAAAGTTTAGCTCCAAGGAAGCTAAAAAGAGAACTATAAAATCAATAATTTTGACTACCAATCCCAACTGCTTAAATTATTTTAAAATACTTTTACAAATATACAAATACATATGATTAACCATCCGAATACTTTTTCATTCGTCATTATTTTACACGAATAATCAATTATTCGTACAAAACATATGATTAACCATCTGAATACTTTTTCATTCGTCATTATTTTACACGA
>NW_027114700.1:419073-421419 GCF_000696795.3 Halyomorpha halys | reverse complement strand
GAATAATCAATTATTCGTACAAAACATATGATTAACCATCCGATTACTTTTTTATTTTGTCATTATTTTACACGAATAATCAATTATTCGGGCAAAACAATTCGAATAACCATTTGACTACTTTTATATTCGTCCATTTTGTAGAAAAATAATCTCTTATTCGAAAAAATTAAATGATTAACCATCCGAATACGTTTGTATTTGTATAAAGACAGCATTTTTTGTCTTACAGCTATGCATAGATATATTTTATGATCGCGTATAGATTTATTTTCATATTCTACATATCTCAAAACATAAAAAGACCCTAACAGATTGGAAATCAAGAAAGTTCAAATAAATCGAAACGTGATCTTAAAATCGATAGCATTTTCATATTCTCCATATCTATAACATACAAAGGGACCCTAAATGTCTTAGAAATCAGAAAAGTAAAAATAAATCGATACGCGATACTAAAATCGATAATACTTTTATATTCTACATTTCTCAAAACATATAAAGTGACCCTAACATGTTCGGGATCAATAAAGTTAAAATAGATCGAAACGCGATAATTAAATCAAACGCGATCATAAAATCGATAGCGTTTTCATTTTTGGCATATATTGAAACATATAAAGAGACCCTAAATGTCTTAGAAATCAGAAAAGTAACAATATATCGGTACGCGATACTTTTTTTTTTTTTACCCTAACCAATTTGATGGTTTTAAATGAAAAATTGGTAATAGTGAAATGAAAAATTATGGAGAGCTGTTTATTAAAAAAAAAACCAATATCATTGATAAATATCAACCATTATACAACATTTATATGTTTTATAGCTATATATCTCTAAACCTTCATGATGAACATTAAAAGTCCAGAGTTAATTTAGCATCCATCAGGCTTTTCTCTGAAGGCACTTGCTAAGTTTGAAAACATTATTAAAGACATATTAACTAATTGAAACTTTTTTTTTGTACTTATACCTAAACCCACAGAAAAATGGTAGTCCAAATAAAAACTTGTTGACAACAAATAATAATGTTGTTATCTATTTTGTGTTAATTTTCGTCTGGTCGTCTGTGCGTTTTTACTTTAATTGCCCCAAAAATGCTAATTTAATATAAACTGTCATTTGATTGAATTTCTAAAATATTTTGAAATCAGTTGAATGATTGGATACCAGATGGTTTACATTTTATACCAAAAGAGTACTGTTGGGAAGATACGTTTTTAATTCTTAAAAAATGGACTACGGATATTTTACATGATAATGGTAATTGTGATTTTTTTCTAATTAATTTTTAACAAATATCTCAGCAAAACCAAAAGTTAAAAAAAAAACGTTTCATTTATCTGGATACTCCAAATTTTTAATAGAACGCTGTGCCATATCGATATGAGTCCTACGCTGCCTCTTTGGAAATGTATAAGGAACCTCACTTATATGAGAAAATTTGCAAAAGAAAATTAATCAGATTCGAACTTGATCCAAAAAAGGGACACTTTTTTTAGAATCACTTAAATACTCTTTACCCTGTAGTTATTTGGTATTAGTGGAAATGAAAGGAATGAAGATACTTTTTACTCACTTTGTCATAAAGGTAGCATTATGGGTAAAAATAATCAATAATATAACGAGCGGCAATACAAGTAAATAAGTGAAATTTTTCACACGGCTGCCTACAGCGACGAAAGTAATCTTATGTTTGTGCCATAAATGTTTTATATTATTTTCTGTAAGACTTATCCCACTTCAAGACCAGGAAGAAACAAAATTTCAAAATAGAACCTAAAATGTGACCTAAATCTATTGCTATAAGCCGAAGACTTTCCAGAAGATCCTTATAATATAAATATTTGAGTGTCTGCTTGGTGTCGGCCAATGACTTGGCAATGAGCTAAGAGACTTCCATTTTCGACGCGAATCCATTTTATTAAAAAAATTATTAAATATATAAATCTTACCCCTGTCGAACAGATCCGCTACCTTGGACTACATTTGGACAAGCCATTAACCTGGAATCCTCACACCAGACTGAAAAGAAAGGAAACTGCACGTCGATTTCGACTATTACAGCACTTACTTGACAAACGGTCTAAACTTCCAACACATTACAAAAGACTGATCTACATGACTGTAATAAGGCCGATCTGAACATATGGAGTTGAGCTTTGGGGCTCCACTAAACCTTCGAATTCCTCTCGTATTCAATCCACACAATCCAAAATCCTTCGTAAAATCCTCAATGCTCCTTACTTGGTCACAAATAAAATCATACATAAAGACCTTAATCTTCCCTATGTAACCAATCTAGCCCGAAACAGATATCACTCCTTCCATTATAAACTCCCTAAC
>NW_027114700.1:411697-418733 GCF_000696795.3 Halyomorpha halys | reverse complement strand
TAGTGACAAACTTATTATTTCTGAGAACAGAGCTACTTCTCTTCTGAAGTTTAAATATTGAGGGCGTACCCAGGATCAAAACTAGGCAGGGGGCAAGCAATAGTCAATCAGGTTTTGACATTTTAGCATGGACAAAGCGAATGAAACCAAAATTTTAACGATAAAAAGGAAGATGGTCCGGGTGCGGTCAAAGAAAAACAAATTAGTAGGTCTCGTGGCCATCTTCTTTTTAGGCTCCTCGGAGGATTAGAAACTAGGAGGTTTGAGTGGTTAACTAGAGAGTTTATAATGGAAGGAGTGATATCTGCTTTGGGCTAGATCGGATACATAGGGAACATTAAGGTCTTTGTGTATGATTTTATTTGTGACAAAGTAAGGAGCAATGAGGATTTTACAAAGGATTTTGGATTGTAAGGATTGAATACGAGAGGAATTCGAAGGTTTAGCGGAGCCCCAAAGCTCAAATTGATCTGATTATCGTAGTGTATAATAATTTTTTTGTAATGAATGGGAAGTTTAGAGCGTTTGTCAAGTAAGTGTTGTAGCAATCCGAATCTATGAGCAGTTTCTTGTCGTTTCAGTCTTGTCTGAGGATTCCAGGTCATTTATTAAATTAATAAGTTTTTCCACCCCTAGGGAGGGGAGGCAGCTGCCCCCTCTGGGTAAGTCCATGAAATTTTATATGCAGATATGGTCAAATAGCTCAAAATTATATACATAGTACAATTCCTCATGCACAGAATTTAAATATATCAATTAAGGAACTTTGAGAAAAAAAGAATTGTTGCTTTATATTCAGGAGCATGCTTTCTGATAGTTCAAGTTGAAATGGACACAAATCTATGTTTTTACTAAGAATATAAAGATATTTTCTTTATTAATTTAAAATAAAATATTTATTTCCACATTCAGGCATATTCTGCGATAGTTTAGTTATAACTGTTGCAAATCACTATCCTTCGCTGCCAACGTTCAATTAAAAAATAAAGTAATGTGATCATGAACTGTAACGATCTTTGAAAAAGTTGATGTATGCTGCATCATACAAATAAGGAAACAAATTTCTGTTCCATTAAGTATTGTATGAATATAAAAAGTAGGGTCGAATCTAACAAGGAATGAAAGACAGCTCTCGTAAAGAGCTCAGGGTTCATAATAACTTATCCGAGAATTTTAAGAATGTTCGAGAAGGGAAGACGCAATGCAAACTTGAAGATCTAGTGATCAATAAACATTTACTCTAAATTAGGAATGGCTGATGGTAATCCGGCATTAGAAAGTTATGTCCACCGCTTACTGAGATCGTTTTCACCCGTGTTATGGAATGGCCGGGTGAATATTTTAAGGATCACCTTCACTATTCAACGTCTTTAATAGCGAACCGGTCTTGAGGGTGATTTGCTCTCGGATGCAAAAGCCGATGTCCCGGCAGGATTCACTTTTTTTTTTATTTATGTAACAACATCTCAAGTGCAATCTCGTTTTACCATCAATCATCGGAGGGAGATATCGGATTTTCCACTTCTTATTTTTTTTTTTTAATAGTTTTTAAGTTCATTAATCAGGTTACGTATTAGAATTTATCACTAGGAAATGCTTTATTTATTCATAAGGGTGAGAAGGAATCTACTTATTAAGGCGCGTTTCGTCTTCAATTATAGCTTGAAGGACTTTCGACTTAATGATGGACTTGAGTTACGTAATAGCTCATGTATGCTGCCTGGAGGGAAGTTAATTTTTAGCATCGCTACCACTTCTAACGAGTATTTTTAACTATGGTCGAAATCTATGATCGCAAATAGATATATTTAACAATGTTAACAAAGGCCCATTTTTAAAAAAAAACTGTAGCAATTTGAATAAAATTTTTAATGCATTTTTGATTTTAAAAAATGAGGGCTGGGTAGTTCAATGAACTTGGTACTTTTATTATGTTTAAATTGTGTTAAAATTTAACTTGTAAATTGTGGACTGCTGTATTGTTTAAAAATTCCATCGGTAAATAGCACAATAGCTATAGCAGGAAAAAATTAAGGTCTTAAGTTATTTAGATCTGAGGAAATAAGAACTTCGAGGTAAAAAAAACAAGTCTTTTTGTGAGTGGAGCTAGAGAAGAATAAACAAGTGTAATAATGGTAAGTGATTGTGTGTATGCACACTGCACCAATTGTTTTCTTGTACAGTTTCTTACTTCCCTACCTAAGTTGCGAAGATTTGTGGTATAAAATTTAATAAACCATTTTATTTTTTATTTATATTGGAAATTACACATAATTATGATATAGAAAGGAAATTTTGTTGGTCACTTCTAGGCTTATCGATATTTCGCGTGAGGTTAATTTACATATTTATTAAACGTTATTTAACAATTAAAAAAAAAAAGAAATCACAAAGTTATCACACCTCATGAGATCATTTTTTAAATTTACTAATTGCGCTTTCTAGTTTGTTTTTTTTAGAGTTATTTAAATGTTTATGATTCCATACATGAAATACAATGTTCCCCAATAAGGCACAGAGATGTTACAGTGAAAGTTACTCTTTGTAATTAACCTTCCAATACTTAAGGATTAATGACAGCTCTATGGTATCGTAAATATAAAAAGAAATAGTTACAGAAGAACGCTCATTACTGGCTTCCGGTGAAAGGTAGTAATTTATCTGGTACTAATTCATAAAAATCACCACTATACATTAGTTTATTATCAATAATTTGTTTTATAACAACAAAATTTTAAAAAAAAATAAATGAATGTTTCCTTCTTTTATACTTTTAAGGTTCAGCAGCAATTAATTGACGGACCGATTACCTTTCTATCCCTACATGGAGGGCAACACGTTTGGAAATCTGAAAATTGCTTTACAATTTTTGAAAAAATAATTAACGATAAGTTTCAATTTTATTATAAATGTTTTAAAAACATGTAGGAACATAATAAAAACAACTGATGCTATATTTTAGGCCTAAATAAATTCTAAATCTTTAGATAAAATGGTAGTTATAAATAAAAAATTAGAATAGAAACCAATTATAATGTTCCTTATTTTTAGCCTGCACTGTATCTTCATTTTTATCACGCTTATAAACTAGTATCGAGAACGGATATTTTTCAAGAATATCTTCTTATATATCTTTCATGCGCTGAATAAATTACTTATATGCGATTGATTAGCAAGACAACATGTTTTTGTACAAGTTTTAGGTTCATCTCCTTAACATGAGGAGTGTAGCTTCAAACCAGATACATCCAACTTTAAATAATTTTCAGGAGAGCGAAAAAACTTCCCATTGACTTCACGACAATCAATTTTGAGAAATTTTGGTTATTTGTATCAAGAGAACTAAGGTCCATGATTGTTTCATGGTAGTTTCTCTACTTAATTTAATGTAGATTAGGTTAGTTTAATCTAAATAATTTTAGGTTTCTAAGAATTTGAATTTAAATTTTCGATTGAGCTCGTTTTGATGCAAACTAGGTGAGTAACCATTTTCAATGCAGTACACTGAATAATATTATCGGGAAAAATCAAAAATATAATTTTAATTAGTAAAAAAAAAAATACGTAAATTTTTTCTTTGGTGAAATTTCAAGCAAAAAGGTGAATACGATAAAAGTAGAAAAAAGCAAGCTCAGTTCAAGAACATTTTAATTTAAAAATTATAAAAATTTGAATTATAATACAAGATAAACTAATAAAAAACCTATTGCACAAACAAATGAAGGAATAATTATTATTTAGATATTCATATAAATGTGTTTTCATTCTTTTTCGTCATTGAAGCACCTTTCATTCTCATCCTCATTAAGCTCGTTGAGACATTCGTCATCAACGTTTTTATAATAGTCAAAGGAATCCATGGTTTTCCAATCGGGTCCAAAATGTTTCTTAAAAAGATTGTGGACAACTGACAATTTCGTTGGAGCAAGAGAGAAAAAAGGCAGTTATTTCACCCCAATTTTTGATTACTTTAATAAAAACTATGAATAATTACTAGTCAAAATTAATGGATGTGCCAAATATATTTAGGGGGAATAAAAAATGGCGGTTGTTTTAAGACGTTAAAAATAATTACTTTTTCATTCGGAGCTCTATATCTTTAAAACTACTAACAACAATAGAAAATCTAAAAGAACATAATTTACAGAAGAGTAAAGTTGCTGAAATGTAAGCCTTAATTGAGCTATTTACGTTTAATAGTTCTCAAGATATAGCTTTTTAAAAATGTTGTACAGAACGTACTTAAAGATCAGTAGTTTGTGAATTCATTTTGAAAAATCTATATCTTAAAAACCATTTGACGTACAGTTGTCTATTAGCTCTCAAATTCAAGTTAGTTTAATGGGCTATAAAGTATTTTATAACGTTTATCTTCGTAGGAGTAGTAGTTTTATGATATTTGCATAAATATATTGATTTATATTTGTTCGGACAAATCTTCTTTTGCCAAATTTATATTCATATGCAAATATCATAAAAACTACTATCTCCATGAAGATAAATGTAATAAACTACTTTATAGTAAGTTAAATTTTCTTTATTTTTAGTGCTAGCAAAAATATGTGCATCTTATGTGTCTAGAGATATATTTTTTCAAAACTCAATTATTTTTGTTCTAACAACTAGAAATTAACATTTGGTGAATTTATTTTATCAAATATCATTAAAACTACTACTCCTACAAAGATAAACCTTATAAACTATTTTATAGTAAATTTAATTAGCTTCCATTTGAGTGCTAACAGACATCTGTACGTCCTATGGTTTCTGAAATAAAGTTTTTCATAAATCAAAATTATTGTCCGAACAACTATAAATCAATTTATTTTAGCAAATATCAATAAAACTACTATTCCTATGAAGATAAAATACTTTATAGCTCATTAAACTAGCTTTAATTTGAGTGCTAATAGACACAGTTCTTGAGATATAAATTCCTCAAAATAAATTTACTAACTACTAATCTTTCAGTACATTTTAAAGAAATGTTGCTTTTTAAAAAGCTATATCTCGAGAACTATTGGACGTAAATAGCTCTATTAGGGCTGATATTTCAACAAATTTACTCTTCTTTAAATAATGTTATTTTAGACTTTCAATTGTTGTTAGTAGTTTTAAAGATATAGAGTTCCGAATGAAAAATTAATTATTTTTAACGTCTTGAAACAGCCACCATTTTGTATTCCCCCTACGTACACTTGGCTGACTCATCAACTTTGACTAATAATTATTCATAATTTTCATTAAAGTAATCAAAAATTAGGGTGAAATAACTGCCTTTTTTGTATGAAATTTTCCTGTTTTTCTTTTTTTAATCGCTTAAAATACAGTTACATGGTTGAGATAGTTCACCCAGAACTTGATGTCACCACCTTTTGGCAGGAGGTAAAGTGCCATTGCCCTGGTTGTTTTACCACTTTCGTTATTTCTTTTTTTGAAATTATTGACCATCCCTGCAAGGGAAATCGTTGTTCCTTCCCCGGCAAAAATGTTAGTATCTTCCTCGGAATCCTTTATTGTGTTCTTCTTTAGGATCTACTTTTCTTTCCTTTAAAAAACACGATTTAAGGGAAGGAACGCCCTACTATAGGAAAAATCACTTCCACCTGTTCGACTTTACTATGTGCAACATTCTGAAGCCAAAATCCCAGCAAGCTAATGATCTTAGTATTATTATTCTGTCCTCCATATCCGTTACAAAAACATCTAACCTTAATTAATCAAGGAGATATTTTAGCAACATTATTAAAAAAAAAATTAACTGCTGACGAAATTTTATCAGAACATTTTTCTTGTAGATTTTATTCCAGTGATATTGGAACACGTTATCCATAGTTTGAGGAACCTTTGAATGGTCATCTACATTCGTTAGATTGTCCTTGAAGAGCTGGCGTGAGTACTCAGCTCAATGATCTGGTACTTTAGGGAATGTTTGATTTTTGTTGGCAATTGAAAGAAAAACAAATAAACATTAGGATCATTAATTTTCATTAAACTATAATATACACAAAAATCTGGATAAAGCTGGTTTTGAAACTATACTGAGTCTTATATGATAGTTTATAGTTAAAATCCAATTAAAATTGCTTCAATCACATGTCCGTCTTCAGCACCAATCCTATAATCACCATTATCAAAAAAAATTGAAGACTTTATTTTTATTGGTCAGCTAGGCATATTAGGGTATAATTTTTCTCATCTGTTAATTTTATAAATAAGCATTTAAGGATGATAGGGCAGATTAAGACTCTACTTGAACTAAGCACAGGAGCAGAAATGAACGAAAGGGAGCAGACCAATTATCTCATATCAAGAAAGAAAACTGGAGCAGAACTATTATCTTATTTTAAGTAAGTCTGCAGTATAAATCAAACGAGGGCAATGGATATTTAATTGAATAAAACCAAAGTTGAATATTTTAAAAGTAGTTTCTTTTATTTTATTTGGCCAATTTTCCGTATTAACTTTCCTTTTATATCTTGTAATGTTCATATTGATTTCTTATTCTGTTAAATATAATATAAAGTTAATTTATATATAATTATGTTAATTTATACAATAATTTTTTATTGCATAATATAATACAGTCCTCTAATTCCATTCCCTACAATCCACTTATTTATTTTAATCTAGCAAGCACTAAGATAATTTATTCAATCATTTTTATTGCATAATCAAATACAGTCCACTAATAGCAATATCTCACCAAATCCACCCATTTATTTTAATCAAGCCAACCCTAATATTATTTAAAGATAATTTAGTCAATAATTTTTTATTTTATAATTAAATACAGTTCACTAATCTAAATATTCTATAAAATCTACTCTTTTATCTTAATCTAATCTAGCCAGCTTTAATATAATTCAATGCTAATTTGTTTAAATTTTTACCATAATTTTTTATTGTATAATAAATAAATTCCACTAATCACATTTCACAAAATCCACCCATTTACTTTAATCTAGCCTACCCTAATATAATTTAAAGTTAATTTTGTTAATTTATTCAATTATTTTTTTTTATTGCATAATCA
>NW_027114700.1:397041-411487 GCF_000696795.3 Halyomorpha halys | reverse complement strand
TAATTTATTCAATTTTTTTTATATTGCATAATCATACACAGTTCACTAATCACAACATCCCATAAAATCCACCCATTTACTTTAATCTAGCCTACTCTAATATAATTTAAAGTAATTTTGTTAATTTATTCAATTATATTTTTTTATTGCATAATCATATACAGTTCACTAATTACAACATCCCATAAAATCCACCAATTTACTTTAATCTAGCCTACCCTAATATAATTTAAAGTTAATTTTGTTAATTTATTCAATTTTTTTTTTATTTCATAATCATATACAGTTCACTAATTACAACATCCCATAAAATCCATCCATTTACTTTAATCTAACCTACTCTAATATAATTTAAAGATAATTTTGTTAATTTATTCAGTATGATCGCCTCATTGAATATAATAATAATTCTCATATAAAAATTTCAAATCTTTCAGGTAACAACTTTCAGGAGAATGAAAGATCTTTGTACATCAACAACATAACTTTGTACACTAACCTTCACATGGAAACTGTTTGCGAACACATACGTATCCACTAAAAGCGAATTCATGACAAATCACAAGGGTGCACTAACACTCATAAATCATAAGGCCACAGCTCTTATGGTAGGTAACATCCGTAGAAGACTGAAGAGGATCTATGCAACACTAACAATTAATATTATCACGTCCCCTTTCATACCTCCCATGTCGTGAACGTCATTTCATCCCATTAACTGCTTGGTACGGAAATTTATCGACTTGTGTGAATGTTAGTTAAGAAAAAAATAATAATAAATTTAAATCTTGGAATAATGTTTATGACTATAATTGTTAAATAAAATGCATTATACTATAATTTTAGAGTGGTTAGATTAGAAAATGATTTTATTAACGATATAATTTTCTAGAAAAGTTATTTAGATTTGTTCAGACAGAACTCCTATATATGCTAAATAAATTAAAATAATTGGTCAATTATTACATAATTTTAGTAACGTAGTTGGTTATTATTAATAATTGTACCCAGCGAATAAAGGATAGACAGGGGGATTTCCAAAGCAGTTACGGTAATGATCATAATTATACCGGTCTATGAATAATTAGAAATGTTTTGTTGACTTTATTCGTACTAAACCGCCATCCAAAGGAATCAGCTTTAGAAGTACAGGAGTAACAATCACATGATGTTATTACAATTGTCACATCATGGTGTATTGTAAGCTATGATCTTTAAATATTGTAAGGTATAATCTCAACATATTGTAAGGTATGATTACAATATCTTAACATATTGTAAGGTATTATTACAAAATGGTTAACGTATTGTAAGGTATGATCTTAACATATTGTAAGGTATGATCATAATATATTTTATTTACGATCTATACACTTAGTTATATTATTATTTACGTTTGCAATCCTGTATGAACTTATTCTTTCCCTGTCCTTTTTATTTGCACCAACAATTATTGAGTCTTATCAGTGTGCAATGCTTATTTATTTATTTATTAATGTTTTAATTATTTTATGGCTTTTACATATGAATTGATTTTTATTAAAAATTAAAACTTCATTCTGGAAATTGGATTTCGAACACTGAAGTAGTTGAAATAGGCACCCCTAACTATCGCGACAACACCTTAAAAGTGCACATTGTTATGTACGTCGAATAGTTCCTGAGATATTTTTTTTCATAAATCAAAAACTTTGTTCGAAAAACTAGAATTCGACATTCTGTGAATTATTTTTGTCAAATATCAATAAAACCACTAATCCGAAGATAAACGTAATAAATCTTATAAGGCATTAAACTAGCTTTATTATGATTGCTAATAGACATCTGTACATCTCATGGTTCTTGAGATATAGTTTTCACAAAACAAATTCATTAATTACTGATTTTTTTTGCAACGTTGCTTTCTACAAAAATATATTCGAATGAAAAATTAAAATTTTAACGGATTCGACGAGTCTCTCACTCTATCCCTGAATTGTGTCAGGTGAGGTGTGGCATCGAATCCTATCCTCTTTTCACGCCGAGGTATATTACCTCATCACTTGGTCTTTTTCTTCCGCCTTGGAATCGAAGTTAATAGGATGAGCCCGATAAGGCGAGCCTCTTAAAAATATGACCTGGGCCTTGCTTGCGGCTATCCTGATATTGGCACAACTAGCTGCTTCTATTTTCAATCTATCTCAGCTATTCTTCCATATCGTTCACGTAGTTCATGAAAAAGAACCCTCTGTCCTCTAGCTCATCTAGCAGTTCGGCAAACAACAGCTGTTTTATGTCAGACCTGGGATCGAGCCCCTGTGGTACTAGGGCTGTGGAAAACCTCTTTTTATTTTTCTCTCGACCTCTGATCTTAACGCTCCTGTTACTTAAGTAACTAGTCAAGAGGGAGTATAGAAGGGGTATTTTTGACCAAACCCATTCCTGGAAACCAAACATCTCTCAAATTTCCTGTCGAACAATCACTAACTCTAAGTGACTTAGTTGACTCTGATATTCCCTTCCATTCCAAATTCGTCAACTCTTAGTTTCCTACCTCATTTTTCCCAACTATGAGCCTTTTTGTTGTACGGCGGACTAAGGTACACTTGAAGCTAAATTTATACGGTAAACTCCTTTATACAATTTTTGTTGAACTACTTCAGTGACATACATATAACCTGTACCGTCGATTTGATGTTTCTCTATCTTTTTTAAACCAGGTAATTAGAACTTATAAGCACTACTATGTCTTATCGTGCGCAATCCATTTCACTATAAGTCACTATATTCCCATCAAATCCTTCCTTTTAACTATCTTTTCCTTCACCAGTCTGATTAGGTATGATATTATACGTTTATACAAATTAACTATAAATATATGAACTAATACTTTTTCTGTAATAATATTACTCTATACTTAAATGTATTATTATTTAATTACACTTGTTGTTAATATGACCCCAAAAGTTAGGCGTAAATGAAATATGTTCACAAATTATTCTAAAGAGAATCCGTCCCGGGAAAATAACCCTTTTTTTCATTTCATTACGTCTAGGAATGCTATATGAAAAGAGCTTAACGAAATAAGTTAGTACTAATTGACGAATCATGACGCCCACAAGTAAGATACGCAGTCATTTAGGAAATGTGGGAGAGGGAAAGGAGAAAGTTATGGTAACATGATAACAGTACTAC
The DNA here is from genome assembly GCF_000696795.3 of Halyomorpha halys. Classification (NCBI taxonomy): domain Eukaryota; kingdom Metazoa; phylum Arthropoda; class Insecta; order Hemiptera; family Pentatomidae; genus Halyomorpha; species Halyomorpha halys. Next base: position 408,313 of record NW_027114700.1, on the reverse strand, counting down.
AAAGGAGGATATGTAGGTAGACCACCATAGATAAAGGGCTTGGCCAAGTTTAATATCGTTTACCTGCCACAAATACTATATTAAGTTAATTCTTTTCGCAACTTACCTATGGGTGAAGAGTTTTGGTACTTAATAAAAGTTTATATTAATTCATAATAATAATACGTTACTTGTTGACTATGAATACTAAGTGAGGAGAAGATGGTTGGGGGTGCATTCAGTGAAGAACAAAAATATCTAGAATTTATTTTTTCAACCTTTTGGCCAGAATTAGAGGCCTTCTTCAGTGCTACAGCTGCACAAAACAAGCAAGAGCTTATTAATATTAACTCTAGCTTGTTTTATTGCACAGAAGAAGGTTAGAACAGTTGCCCCGAAGAAGGTCGAATTCTGGCCGAAACGTAGGCACTAACAAAATTAGTTTAATATTTGTGTTCTTCACTTTACATACCCTTAATTATTTTCTTAATACATTTTATGTAAATTCCTTTGTAAAATGATTTTGCATTATTCATAAATTCAAGTTATTTTAGATTTCATTATTACTTGTAATATAAATATTGTATATATTATTTTATCATTATGTTATTTTATTTATTTATATTTTTCATACAGATAGTTTGATTATGTTCATTTTGTTTATTCTTTTGTTTGTATATATTTTAAGAGTTTTTTTTTAATTTATTTTATTTTAGTATGTATGAGATCATTCATCACTGTTACCTATTGCCCACAACTGTGTGGCAGATTGTAATATCTATCAATCAATAAAAAAAAAAAAAAAAAAAAATTACTTGTATAGTTTATTCAAATTTTTGATAGATTATTTTTAAGTAAATAACTATGAAATATTGGAGAACACTGACCTCTCATAAAATGTTGAGGTGAATGGTGAAGTAACAGCCTAGCTCCTCGAGTACCGGCATCTATGATCATACTTCAAAATCAGAAACAAGAATTAAATACTTTCAGGAGATACATCACTAGAAAAATAAGTGAAATTTAAAAGTTTGAAATGAAATGTGAACCATTAATTACGCTCATATATTAGAGAAGAAGCTGTAAAGGATTTATGAAAAAAGATCTTGAAGGAAATGGTATAATGGTAATAAATTTCTGTGAAAGGAGAGGCGGAAGTGATGGTGAGTCAGCGGCGGTGAGGTCCGGCAAACCAGTTCGCAGACCTTTCCCTCTTTCGCTGCCCCAAGTTCACTGCGCTGTCTATTATTGGCCGCCTAAGATCTTTAATCGGCTTCAAAGAACATTCTCTTGCAATTTTACGGTATAGTAATTAAAATTTTATTATACATCGTTTAGGACTTTTAGAATTATCTCATAATTACATGAACGAATCTCAGACCGTGCTCTTTAAAAGAGCGTTCCACATTAATTTTAAACACCTAACTTTCCGAATGTCAATCCATTATATTATATCAATCTAATAAAATATATTGAATCCATTTTCTTTACTTTATAACTTTTATTTTTCTTTATTTACAGTTTTTATTGAAAAATAATAACATAAGCTACCACAAACGGCTACAAGTGTCAACATTTTAAGTATTTATTCACACCATAGATAAGGAGAAAAGGAGATGGAAAAAATGCAAATGATGAAAATAATATTAACAAAATTAAGAAAAAAAAACTAAAACTATGATTTATATAAATTGATATAATAAATACTGATTAAGTAATTTACTTTTCATATAATCTTTTCACTTTCTTCAGACTGGTTATTATTGTTTAAATTAAATATATTTTACCCTATTTATGTCTGAAAACAATTAATAATTATTTATAAGTTCAACGTTTCGGCTAATTCGGCCATCCTAAAGGGGAATCTTACATGGTTTTAAATTAATTTTATAGCACTAATTAAGTATTCATAGTTTATCACAACAATATGTGATTAAATAATTAAAGAAAAAAATACAAACATCAGATCTTTAACTTCTTAAAACCCAAATAGTTATTTATCTTAGTATACTATACTTATTTAATTACACAATTAAAATAAGTGGTTTCAAGCCTAACAATTGTTAGATATATTAAGATCTAACTATTGTTACAATAATTCTATAATTATTTAATTAATCCATTATTCTAATTAACAATATTAAATTTGATTAGTAATTAATTGTTAAATGACATATTTGTCTCGATATTTAGATTAAAAGAAACAAAAACTATTTAAAACCAAAAATTAAAATAAGGGATTTTAACATTAAAACTATTGCAATGATAAAGAAGCTATACTTAAGTATGTACCAAATAAAATAAAAAACTTTTTTGACACTATTAATAATAAAAAAATAAATCTCTTACTTCTCCCAGAAAAAAGACGTTTTTTCCTAGTTTGCATAAATAGAAACTTTTTTTATACAAGAATTAAACAAAGAAAACTTTTATGATTCATAAACAGAGGTTCCACGTTAATATTCCAATAAATATTATAAGTAGCAGCAGTAGTACAAGTAAAAATAATAAAAGTAAGTTATTTTAAAATAATAATTAATGATATTTTCAACGAATTGTTTTGTGGTAATAGAAACATAATTTTTAGAAACATCAACTGCACGCTATTTTATTTTATTTATTTATTATAAATATTTTAATATATTAAGGTATATTTGATCTTGATTTTCTACGAAATAGCATTAAAAAAAACCACAGAAATTATTATTTTAATACACCCCAAATTTTATGTTTGATTATAAAACGATTAGAAATTTTTTAATTTAATTAAAAGATAAAGAGGAATGTATACCATGTGTTCTGATCATCTCTAAAGAGGAAGGAGTGGCAATGTTATGACCTAATGATAACAATCCATAATGTACCCGAACCTCGAAGATTATTTATTGTATCCACAAAATAAAATACACGACTTTCATCTCTAGTGATTTGCAAAACGCTTGGAGGCATATTCGTAGTTCCGGGGTTGATGAAGAGAAAGTGAATCAGTGAAATGGTTTTTTAATAGTCGTTTCATGTGTGAGCTAGTTTTTTTTGCCTCTTAGTATTGACCGCACTTGAAGCATATTGCGGATCTATCTGTTGTATATATAATGCATATAATATAAAATACATTGCATATATATTTTTAAATATTAAATATTGAGTATATATAAAATATATTGCATACAATATAAATACATATATACACAACACATCAATTTTTTGCAATAATTATATGATTTTTTTTTTTTTTTTAAGAAATCAGGATCGGAGAATATATTTTTGGAGAAGTCCCCGAGTCTGTGTATCTTGGATCGCTCATAACCCAAGACAATGTAGTGGACTCCGAAATTAACGAAGAGGCACATAGGAGCCAACCGCTGTTATAGTCTCAGTCCCTATTTTATGAGCTGTGGCTTTTGTCTAAGGACACCAAAATTTATTTGTATAAAACAATTATTCGGCCAATTATTCTGTATGGAAACGTGGACTATCTCCAAGGCTGGTGAGCACAACTTAATGGTCTTGGATAGGAAGATTCTCCGTTAAATATTTGGAGCTATCAAGGTTGACCAGATATGGAGACGTCGAACAAACCAAGAACTCAAAGTTTTATATAAGGAACCAGACGTTGTCTAGTTTGTGAGGCTCAGAAGATTGAGGTGGACAGGGCATGTTGCTCGGATGGCTGAAAGTGATCTGCCAAGGAAAATAATGACAGAGATACTACATAGAGCAAGACGCAGAGGAACAACACGCTTTCAATAGAGTGATGGTGTGAGCGGTGATGCCAGGACCATGATGGGAGTGAGAAACTGGACATTTGTGGAGCCGAATTAATAATAATAATTTTATGATTGGGTATATCATTTACTGATTAGGGTAGATCAATTAAAATTTAATTTTGATCAGGAATTATGTTATTGTTATCAGATTTAGGAGGGTTAAACGATGGAGTAACCATTGGCATTATCTGTACCAAACTATAGGAAAGTGTTTAATTACTTCTTATTATACTTGCGATAACAGTTGAGGTAGCGGAATATTGGTAAAAAAAAATTAGTAAAGATACACATGATATTTAATGAATGGCAACGTTTCGGCCCATCTGTATAACGTTTTCAGGGCTAAATCAGGGATTATACAGAATTGGGAGTGGAAGGAGAAGGGAAAGGAAGAGGTACGCCAGTAATGCAGTATTACTGTAGTATAGTAGTATTTCCTCCGCTTCCTTTCCTATGTCATGAACCAACCCTTCCCTCGATTAAAACCCTTCTATTTAACAAACTTTTACTTCACCAATCTAATTTATTATTGCAATAGTACAGATATTTTGTAATTACCTTTTTGTTTTGTTTTTTATTTAGTCAGTTAGTTTTTAATTAATTTATTTTTTTCTACTCTGTATACAATTTATAACTAAGTGTGGCCACACTGTTTTTTGGCCAATAAATGTTATTATAAAATTAAAATTACCTTTGTAATTATTCTAAAGGGACCTATTCCCAGAATAATAAACGATTTTTCATTCCATTTCAATAAATAGGCAATTAGACTGATTACTTTATAAATGTGTAGGGTCACTGAGGGAGTAACCTTAACTGTTGAAAATGATTGATCATACTCAGGATATGGTCAGTGGTCTGTATTCTATATTTATTACTATAATATTTATTTTTATGAACAATTCCAATTATTTTTTCTTATATATACCCATATAATGAAGAAGAACAACCCATACTCGTTATATTTTCTCACATTTTATTCACATTGAAGATCATCTACAATGTGCGCCGAACCGTAAACGTTACTAGAGGAAAGTTCAAAATCACCATATTAAAAAAAAAAATCGATACAGTTTAGAAAAAAATCAAACTAAACTAGGAAAGCTGTTCAAATGAAACATTTATATAACAAAGGTAAATGAGATGATCAAAGATTTAGCAACAAGTACTGAGGATTAAGGATGAAAAAACATGTAGAATGATATAAAGGTTAAAGATGAACTATGTTAAGCTAGGCCTAACACACAGAGACTATTTTGAGGGAGACTTGGTTATTTAGATTTTTTCCGGAACAGCTCTAAGGATTTTGATAGAACTAATTAACGAATCAATGAGCAATTAAGTTATCCTTAATACCAGAAAGGTCTTATCCTCATTGAAATAATCCTCCATCATCATCATCATAATTAGTTGTCTCGTTCTTGGACCATCTCCCTTCTTCTACTCCAGTCCAAATCCCGCCTCCTGGACGCCTCCTTAACACTATCCTCCCAGGAAATGCGCGGTATTCCTCTTGGCCTTCTTACCTCCAGGCGAGTCTCCTATGTCTTCCTGGCAGTTTTTTCCTGGTCCATCCTAGGAGGTGTCCGAACCACCTTATCTTGTGCTATTCTAGGACCCTTTCAGTCCGTACGTTGCTGTTCTGTACTCCATCACGTCGTGTCCTCCCTTCCACCTTACGAAGGTAAGGCATTTCCATGGATTGGATCCGGCTCTTGTATTTCGAGGTAAAGACCCACGATCCGGAAGAGTAGGAAAGAATAGGAAGGAACGACAATTTGTAGTCCAAATGTTTTCCACAAGTTCGCACTCCTTCCCCTTCAGGGCTAGGACATTTCATGTTGCCAGTAAAAAAAAAAGTTTTTCACTTTTCACGCCGTGTCGAGTTCTGTAAAAACAATCCAGCTGTTTTCGTTCCGTTTTCTGTTATAATTGAGTTTAAGGTGAATGGGGTATTGGCCCACTCCCCCAAGTCAGGTGGAGGGATTGGTAAGGTAGGGGAGGTGACCCAAGGGTGTGTACTGTAATTGACCTTGGTTTATGAGTGTAGTGTATAATGTACTCTGTGTAAATGTATGAGCGTCAGTGTACTGTTCCCCCAACCTGGAGGACCAGTGGCTATCTGCGGTACCATGACCGGGCGATGGGGCTGCCACCTCCCTACGCCTCGAAATTATCTAACAGGGCTTAAAAGCCGAATTAAAAAAAAAAAGAACCTCCCCTTTATTACTCATAAAAAATAGCGATAAATTTAGCCCACCAATCTAATCAAAGTTTGAGAACGTAAGTAAGACGGTGGTAAGTGAAAGTTGTGCGGTGAAGAATCACCGTACGAGATTTTTGTAACAAAATTAACCTTTAACTGGTGAGATAGAAATTACAGACATTACTGGTAAAGTTGTAGCCGCAACCGTTTTAAAACATCGTTCTATTTTTAACTCGCTTTTAGAAGTATTAATATAAAAATGCTCTTTTAAAACAATAATTAATGACTAAAATAAAAAAAAAAAATTTATCTACTTTTTATTCAACATTCTTATAATTTGAACTAAGTAATTGACTTGAAAGAAGGGATGAAAAAACTTATAATCTTGTTACTCATAGCAAGCGGATAAAACTATAAGATAATAAATACATTGTATAAAAGTGTATATATTTAGATAAAAAATATATGTTCAGAGTTTCTTGCAGACTAAATTCTTCTGAATATAACCGTCACTTTCTTTTCTCTCTCCCATTACTACTTTATATAAAAGAAAAAGTGTAAAAAAGTAGTCTGTAAGAAACTCTGAATATATATTTAAAAATAAACAAACACAGGGAGCTCCCAATGTAATATATATTAGTATACAAAAAGGTACCTTCATACCAACTTTGATGCTTTTTTCACCCATGGCACTGTAATCTGAAAATGTGGATTTAAGCTACCTTACTACAAGACATAGATGATAGTGTCAAACGCGCGTCTGGACATGAAACACTCCTTTACTAACGTGGGGTTAACTTAAAGATATACAGTTGATCTGAATGATTAAAATCACCAGTGCCCTGTTTCATAATAAAGTACAAACTAATACTATTAGTCTTGTCGATTTAACTTAATACAATTACATTGGCTTGTACAATAGTAACTTGTACTTTAGTACTTTTTAACTCCTGTAATATCACTAATAGTCCTCCCTATTATGAAAAAAAATAAGTATTAGTGTAATTAACAAGTTGTTTCTATACTTGTATTTTGAACTAATACTATTAGCTTTCATTATATTAAAAATATATAATATACTGGATTAATAATAATATACTGGAAGGAGCACCAAAAAAATAAAAAAAATGTTTTCCCAATTTTGGCATTATCGCCTTAAATTTTGAGGAAAGATTAATTTTTTTTAATGCTGAAATGAAATTATACATTATTTAAAATGATGCAAAAAAGAAAAAGAAATTATTGTCGTGCCGGCTCAAAAATCATGCTAATAAGTTACCCATAGCCACTAGACCGGGCATCATTATTATCCGTTATGTGATTTTGGAGCCATATTTATTCCAAGAAAGGAACCTATTAAATTTTGGTATAATTGAGAAAATTGGTAAGAAAGTCGCTCCGTAATTTGCATGATTTTTATTTATTTGCCAAATTAATTCCTACAATGGACTATGTCTGGCTAAAGTGAGGCCTATTACGTATTACTTTTAATGACTAGTGGAAATAATGGTGTAATTAATAAATTAGATAGACGCGCATTATGCATATCATGTAACTTATTAATGGAATTAGATTGTGCTCCCGCTGAAGAAGGTCCTCAATGAAATATTTTAGATTTTTCGTATTACAGTTTACTTTATAATTAACATTGCACTAAAGTAATAATATTAAAAATTATTGTTCATCTATGATCTAAATAAGTCGTATTCTACTTTTTTTCTGAATTGATGCTGCACTCCGCGAGGAAACAAAGGCTCCTGCTACTTTGACCACTAGTCAACTAGAGGCTGCTCTCTAGTTTCGAATATATAGGATGGATAAAGCTTCATCAGGCCAACGCAGCCTATGTCTACGGACTCGTCTCCGTTTATGTAATCTTTCTCCTAATATCCTCCACAGGACTTGGTCCTCGGCCATTCTTGTCAGATGTCCCGCCCACTGTAGTCGACTTACCTTAATGATGGTATCAATGTAGGCATTACTGTAGAGGGCCATCAACTTGGCATTAGTACGCTGTCTCTAAACACTATCATTACACATCGATCCATAGATTCTACGCAGGATTCGGTGCTCAACGAGCCATATCCTGACTTCTACGGAGTGTCCAACAATATGATCGGTGTGTCAGCACGGTTCTTATCAGAGTTATATAAAGACATGCCTTGGTAGTCCTAGATACGTCTATGCTTCTAAGGTTCCTCTGGAGTCCGTGGTAGCACCTATTTCCAACCATTAATAGACGTAGGTTTTCAGGGTTAATGTGGAGTTCGTCTGAGTTCTCAAATTTATAAATTCTTCAACTTTCTCGAAGGTGTGTTGACCAATGTAAACCTGTCCATTAATGTGAACCCCGATGGGGTTGGTATGCATGTATTTAGTCTTTGCATCGTTTACCATTAGTCCTATTCTTGCAGTTTTTCTTTGTAGATCGAGAAAAGCGTCCTTCATCTCTCCAAAAGTCCTCCCAATCACATCGATGTCAAGAGCAAAGGGTAGATCATAGTTGACCAGTTAAATACTGTTCCACCCACCTAGATTCCGGATCTCCGCACTGCATAACATAGACTGAAGTTAAAATGAAGGCAAGCTAAAATAATGTAATATTTTACACTGTATTATCTTAGTGCTTTCTAAAGAATTACTATCTTTAGGTACCTAAATATAATGAATCTTGTAGGATAGTAATGTAATAAATAAAACTTAAATTTTTCATAATTATATTTATTATATATTTCAAGTTATAATAAGTCATGTTCCTTCTAGAATATATTTCAAAAGAATTTACCTAATAAAAAAATTGTAATTTTCAAAATTCAACAAATAAATATGAAATTTTAAGTTATTTCAAATTAATTTAAAATTTCACCTTGACATATAAATGGTTATATTTGTGAGTTAAGTATCAATTATTTAAGAACTTATTGTAGGATTCATCCAAAAAAAAAATTGTTTTCTAATGCAAATAGTCTTTAAAATGATTTACCACTAAATTATTTGAATTAAATCTATATCGAAATTTATGTAGTTATATTCTAGGAATTGTCTTATTTATTGATATTTTATACAAAAAGTTTAACCTCAGAACTGCTTCTTATGTGTATTTAATTAAGTTTTATTATTTTTTACATTATTTGTTAGTATTTTTTATTTTGTTTTTTTTTCATTACTATATTTTTATTATAGGATAAAATAAGAAATTTCCTGACTTACATATGCTGTTCTCCCTTTTCTTTGACGACGACCAGATATAGCAGAGATGGACTGCAAGAAGCGCCGAAGGCCCTGAAAAAGAATACAGCCTGTGGGGTCTACAAATAAATTTTGATAAAACCGAATACCTGCCACGTAACTGTAAAGTGGCCACAGAACTTCAGATTAATGGAAGTGTGTGTAAGAAGGTATAGTCCTTCACCTAGGTTCGACAATAGATGGGAACGGTGAGCCGGAACCAGAGGTTAGGAAGAGAGCTGTTCTAGCAAGAATGTTGACTAGAATGTTGCTCCCACTCCTCTGGAATACGGTCATCTCAGGGTATCAAGTATTGTTGAGCCCTCACTTAACGACGCCGCAGAAATATGGACACAACCCAGGACTCTACTCCAAACTACAGCGGCAGAAATGGATTTCTGAAGGAGATGCCTAAGGATTACCCACCTGGATAAAAGATTTCCGGAGAGAATTGGAAGGAGCAGGCTGCAATGGTATGGACACTGTCAGCGGATGCCAGAACATAGGTGGCCGATGAAACTTCTCCAATGGGAACAACCAGGAAGATGGAGGAAAGGAAGACCCCGAAACCGGTGGAAGGACTGAGTGGAGGAGGATATAGCCGGTAGGGGACTTGAGGAGGAAGACTGGTGGGACGTAGAGAAGTGGAGGGACGGTCTGACTTAGCCAGGCAACCCATTGAGGGGGAAAATCTGCAAAAGTGAAAAAAGAAATAAGAAATTGAACTGAATATATTGTTTCTTTTTGTCCAGGCTTTGTTTGTCATCAGCCAATTGGAGAATTTATTATTCATTTCATATATTTTAATTAAACCGGATAATGCAAATCTGACGAAAGAAAATAAATTCAGAAACCTTATTAAGAATTATTATTATTGGCTTTACCTTCTCTATATCTTTTTGTTTTAGCCTTAATAAACATCAAAATTGTGGGTCCAAAAATTGGCAATCAATAAATAGTTACGAACTAATTTTGTTCTTCTTGGTGAGAGGAAATACAGAACGTTTGACCTCCACCTATCCTAAATAGGGTTTAAAGAAAACTACAATTATTTTTTTAACTCTTAACAGTCTATAATAAGTGATAAAGCTTAAACATTATTAGGATTCCTCATCTACTATAGGTGGTTTAGAAATTTTATTAAACCTCAGAGAATCTTCTGAGAGGAAGTGCACAAATACTTAAGAAAGTAAATTACGGTACTCTCTCCTCTTTGGGATCGTTATCTTTAAGTAAGCTGCAGATGGTTACGGCTCTCCAATTAAAGCATTCCTGTAAAAATTGTTCCTGTCTAAGTTCTAAGCCTTGTTCCTAGAAAAGGAGAATTACCTATTTATTTAGAAGAAATTTACTTAAGTGAAAAAAACAAAACATAATTGGTGTTTCATTTAATTGTTCCTAATACAATTAAATCCTTTTCTGTTCATCAAAAGGTTTATTTTGTCTGTTAATCCCTTATTTATTATTATCAATTATTATTATTACAATATTTTATAAAATACAATCTATATCTAAATAAAAATTATTAAATCATTACAAATGTTATTCTGGAGATGATTTATGAATATTAGTCAAGCTTAGAGGAAACAGATATTAAATGAATACACTATTAATACAAAAAACAATATTAGAAATTGAACTGTGATCCGGAAAAGAGAAAAAAATATAATAGAATTATATACATCTTACAAATCTTGAGTCTCCTTGAGCTAATAAAGGTAATATCAACAGATTTTTCATTTAATTTGAACTCTATAATATGTTGTAACAACTTTTCTTCATTTTGAAATAGATGCGACAGAGTATTTTTTTTTTTAAATTACAAGCAGTCATTCCAGCTTATACAAATCGCAGTGGAATAGTTATCAGGTTAAATTAATATATTTCATATAATATAATTAGATTTTTTTTTTAATCCAAGAAAATGTTTAAAAAAAACTTTCTTGTGAAGCATAGTTCCTTTTTTTTTCTTTAGGTAAAATATTTACCGGAGAGGTATATGTTAGAAATTCGAAAAGTTAAAATAAATTGAAACGCAAGCGCGCGATCTTAAAATCGATTTCATTTTCATATTCAGCACCTTCGAAATATA
>NW_027114700.1:395286-396946 GCF_000696795.3 Halyomorpha halys | reverse complement strand
GACCTCAATATGTTAGTAGTCCAAAAAGTTAAAATAGATCGATATGCAAGCGGTTGATCCTTAAATCGATTCTTTTTTCATTATCAGCACCTCTGAAATTAACCGATTAATCAACATAAACATGGCCATATGTCAGAAATAAGAAAAGTTAAAATGAAAAAGAACTCGACGGTTAGTTTAATTTAGCTTTAGATTTTAGTTGTTAGTTACAGCTAACTTTTACCCAACTCTGTCATTCATCGGATTGATTTATTTATTCATATTAACATTTTATTGAATATCAGAAAATTGGTATTTTTTTTTTTTGAAAATAGGTCCGAAAAAATCCTGGTATAACCGACTAATTTCCTGTTATTTTCAACAAAATTCTTGTACAGCAGTATAGTGTCTAGTTTTTTTAAATGTTATTTTCAACAAAATTTATCAGAGTAATTAAGAAAATAACGACTACATGGTAGAGTGACTGCGGTTAAACAATTATATATCGCACCCGCTTGGAACGGATGGGGTTATTTTGTAGTCGGTTATTTTTCTGAATTACATTAGTTTATGAACTTATGACCTTTCAGAAATGAATGATTCGTATAATACTTATTCCTTTCAATGAAATTTATATTTATTTGTATCTATTCCATACCTATTCCTCAACATGTTTTGTATAAGGACTACATTATAAAAGGCACAGTGAAATTAGAATTGAATAAAAATACTTGGGTTTAATTTGTATTATTATTATTTTTCAGGCTTGTAAATTTATAAATTGTTACACACACAAAAACTACTCATTATTATGTCATAACAGTTTTTCATCACCTAATATATATAATAAAGCTAAAAGAAAGGCGAAATATCATTGACAAATAGCGAAGGCGATTTATGAGTCACAGAGAAAAATATTGAGTATTATGTAAGTTGTTTGATTTTTTTTAAATATTTTTTTTCTAATCATCAAAATCTATAGCTTTCTATAATAAGCTCCTAAATTACCTTCGGAATAGATTAGAAATTTGTCAATAACTATTTTTTATTGATTAAATAATATATAATTGCTAATGAGGACCGGTTCTACAAGAGTTTCGAAATACTTTAAAGATGCAAAAAATGTTTCTTCTGCAATCGTTTAGGCAATTAGCATAAATTTCCATAGTTGAGAATATTTCATTTTATCCTGCAACGACATGTAGATAAATCGTCTACTTTGTAAAATAATCCAGAAATTGTAAATTCGAATGTTTACATGCTTCCCTAATGGTAAGTTATTCTTGCGAGATAAGATCTTTTATTTTAATGAAGAAAGGCAGAAAAACTATGTTGATGCTATGCATTTATATACCTCACATAATAAAATATGTCGATAAGATCATTTCTTTTCAAGTTTATGAGTAACTAATTTGTTGTATGCCTGTCAGCTAAACCTGCACTGGGGCGTTATTACAGTGTGTGTCCCCTTTCACTCAATATTTCATGATTTTATTTATTTTTTCAATCATATAAATAAATTGGACTATCGCTAATTCTAACCATTCAATAATCCGAACTACCCCAAAAAAATTTTATAATTTATGTTGTACATACATATACACTCTATAAAACCGTAGAATCAGCAGCTTACGGGCTGAGTTCAGTTTAAGTTGACTTTATTTAGTTTATTAAGGTTTAA
>NW_027114700.1:381445-395214 GCF_000696795.3 Halyomorpha halys | reverse complement strand
TTAAATAAAGGTACGTAAAATGGCTTGAATCCCAATATAGGTGACATATCTAGGATGAAATTAAACGAAATGAGAACTTCCAAAAGAAAAAGAAATAATTTCCCATCTTCGAAAGTCATGAAGAAGTTATATCACGTTTTAACAAATACATCTAATGGTCAGAAGAAAATTATTTAGTCCCGAGTCAGATGCATAATTTTTAAATTACATATCTTTGAAAAATTAGATTTGGCAATCGATATTAAATGTATTTTTTTTTTTGTACTTGTTTGAATGTTCTTATTCTATTACTAAGTAGATAAGGTCAGAGGACTTGAAAAAGATGATTTCAAATTCCAAAGAAACGAAAACTGTATATAATAGCTTAAAAGTCAATTTCTAAACAATGCTTAGTTATTGCATAAATATGTAAATATATTTATAATTTTTGTTTTGAATTAATTAATTTAAATGATAAAAAACATTTTTATTGAAAAGTTACTTATTAATCACACTAAAATTTAATAATCATTACTTAACTTAACTTTAATTTTTTAAATAACACTAGTACAACTATTATTGTTCATTTAATGCAAAACTTATTCATTATGCTACAAAACTGGTTTTACATATCGTAAATTTGCTAAACGTCTGTACGTGATAGAAGAAAACGGAGCATTTTTTGTTTATGCACACCGAATAACATTAAGAACAGCCAATATCATCAAATCAGCTGTTTGGTTGTCGATTGATGTTAATAAATGTAATTTGTCATAGGGAAGTACATGAATAAACTATTTGATATTTTTTTTAAATTGTATTTTATAACATAAATTAGAAAATTGATCCTTAAAATCAAGATTCGTTGGTTACATAACTTCGTTACTGTAATCCTCTTCTTCGTTACTGTTTTCACTTCGCGTATATTGGATTTCAGGAAGCAGGAACCTTATATGGCTTCCGAAAAAAAATTTCTTCTAATGTTGCTGTGGTCTATTACATCTTAATAACGGATTAGAAGGTGCTAAAAGCCTCATAATATGTCTCCAATACAAATTATCCCCGAAAATTTACTAGAATCGTTTTGACTCCAGTGCCTGAACTTTGTATTCCAAGCTTCGGCAGCTTTTTACTACATTTTCTTCGTAGGAAATAAAAAATGTGAAAAGATAACAGCACCATATGTTAATATTGAGCTTTAGGAGGGTGATAACGCGCAAAGCTGTTTATAGTAAACTCCAAATTTCTCTATATCAATCGTATGTCCGCTAGCAGAATTGGACAGGAATCACTACATGAGTAATTTAATTACATCTTCAATCACACGTTTCAGTTGCATTTTAATTACACTCAAATAACCATTCAGTAGTCCAAAACATAAAAAAATAGTATTTATAAAGAAACCCTACTCTGAATTAATTACACTTAAGTAATTGTCAGGCGCAATTACACTCAATCAATCGTAGGACACAATTACACTGAAGCAATTGTAACACACAATTACAATTATTGTAATTGTGTCAAGTAAAATAAATATCATAAAACTGGATATAATTTTCATATTTTGGAGCCATTGTAAATAGATTTTTTTCGTTTTTGTGTTAAGAAGTATTTGTAAAATTATTTGAAATTTCTAGAAAAATAACAAATGGATAAGTAAATTACCAATATATTGGTGTTTGTAATTACAATTTCCTTTTTTTTTTATTTAATTATTTAAGGCAACAACCACGTCAGGGTCATTAGTGCCTTAATTTCCTAAATAGCAAAGGCTATATTTGTAATAAAAAACTTTTAGGTTGTTCCCGTGCATGGGGACAAGGGCACGAATTCATGGCTACAATTATATTGAAATGTGAAACTATCACAACAAGGGAACCTGTGGTAAAACTTGATTAAATTTTATGGTAGAGCTTGGAATGATCGAAAACTCAAAAAGTTTGGCTACGGTTTGTTTGTTATCCTGCTAGATGAAATGGAGATCCACTGGTATATCATATAGATTTGAGGGAGTTATATGCTTGGCATTGAGTCAATATGTGTTCAACTAGCCAATAGTATAGCTCCTTACAGTGCTGGGGACCTCATTGATACGACCCCGTCTCATGAATGAACCATTAATAAATAAATATCGTATCCTTGATAATTTTAGCTTAGTTTCATCTATATCTAATTTTTCCCAACTGTGATTGTAAAAAACTTTTAAGTAAAGTAATTTTATTCTTATTAGCTGAAGAAATTTTGTGACTTTACAACTATTTTCGACTTCTTTTAAAGTTATATCTTTCTTTTCTGTTTTTTCTGAAGGAAATTCCGTATCTCCGTATTTCCTCGGAGAAGCATCGTTAACTATTAAGTAAGGTTAACTATTTAAAAGATGCTTGGTACCTACACTCTTTATTCAAGCCCTTTCCTACGGTTACCCCTGTCTCTTGATTTCTCCTTTCTATGCTCATCCTGGTTTTCTGCAATCTAAATGTCAAACGATCGAATTCGCTACTTTTCATTTTTTTTTTCAGAAGGTTTTCTTCTTCTATTCTGGAAATTTGATGTATCTTAATAGTCTTAAATGTATCTTTTAATGGATAGAGTACATCATTTACACATTTGGTCAACTCTAAAACCGTTTTTCAAAAATAAAATGTTTTCGTCTTTATTCTTGTTCGGAAATTCTTGAATAATGGAAAATAACTATATACTGGAGTTTTAGTTACTTCCTTTAACTTTCCAATAGATCCTGAAAAGAAAAGAATACAATGTTAAAGTGACAGGAAATTCGAAATAGACAAAATGGGAAAAGCAAGGAAAATAATTAAAATATTTATTAAAGGGCATTTAAAGAAAGCTCTGAACTTTATTTTGATGAAAGAATAACATCCAAGGAGTATGAACAAACCATTTAAAATGTTTACCAAACAAATAGTACTTTATTTAAATAATAATATAAACAAAATTTTTCTAACCTTAAATTTAGGATTTATTTCTTCTTTATTGAAGTACATACACTCATATTTCATATCCATAACAGTTTTAATTTAAGTTTATACAACTAATGAAGTTACCAAGCCTTTACAACTTTTCTTACCTATCCACTCTTTGATCATTTTGGAATTTCATTACTCTCATTATTTTTAAGCAGCTATTTCCAATCATCTCTCTTCCGAAGTTTTCTTCCAATTATATTGTATTTATTTTATTTTGTTTAGAAAGGACTTGAAATTTTTTTAAATAATTAAAAAAACTTCAAATTGGTTTATAGATTTCCTAGCTTAGATTTTAACCTTTGCCCTCTAATTTCGAACTCAGACCTCTAATTCCTTACCTCTACCTTTGAACCTCTCGTAACTCACTAAAAATTATTTCATGTGTACTTATCATTTTCATTGAAATCCAATCGAACTTGCGGTGAATTAAACTAAAGCGATAATTGATTGCAAACATTAATTGATAAAGTTGTAAAGTATTTTCTTATTTCTTCAAACTGTCGTATTTACTTAATATTTCTTTATTTTTTTATATTTTATATCGAACACTTTGTTGCTTACCTCAGTGAAAATAACTACAATGTCCTAATATAATAAAATAAAAATGTATCACGGAATAAGTGGTATGGAAAATGTATTGTAAGATTCATGAATAGAGAGATGGGTAGGCTATTTATGAATGAAGCAATAGAAATAATGAAGACCTTACAAAAGGAAGCAATTCTCTTGGAGCGGAACATGATGATGCATTTTAAGATTTCACCATACCCGAAGTATCAGTAAGAGCCTAATGACTCTGAAATGAGGGATGATTTATGTTCATCATTAAAATGTTGTTGTTCACGCCAATTGTATAATTAATTTGCAACTAGTCTTAGTATGTAATTTAATTAATTTTATTTTTGTTACTTTCTCTAGAGGTTTATTTAATTTTTAGAAAAAAGAGATGTATTTATATTTTATATTATAATATTTAAATGTAGGAATACCCGTTATCAGAGAGTATTTAGTTGGCATCGCCTAGCAACGGGTCAGTAATCTACGGCTTTAAATCAGCTGTCCAAACGCCGTTAGTAGTTCATCTGATTTTGTTACCGAACCTGTTTGTGCGAATTATGTGGTGTTTAAACATTTCATTTTGATTGTGATTACTAGAATAAAGTCTACTGCATTTATGAATACCATTGGAGTAATTAATTTAATTAAAGTTTGAATACTGAATGCATTAAGAGTCAGTACTGACGTGGGCCCACCATCTTTTGACCAATTATAGCGGTATTTATAACTACGAAACAATAACCTTAGCAATACTTTATAAGTAACAACACATGTGTAAAGTAAGAGATATGTTCCTCTGACCGATTGGAGTGCATCGTCTTTTCTTCAGGACCGTACCATCTCGTCTCTGACAATTCGGAGTCGTCATACAGTATTTCATTTTTTATGTATTTATTAATTTTGTAAATTTGTTTCTATCTTTTCATAATTTATTTTGCTAATTTTATTTTTGTCTAGAAGACCCTTTATTTCCACTTATAATATTCATTATTTTATTTTAACTATTTTGTTTTATTATATGTTTTCTATTGTTGGGATTGCCAAATAAAGGTTTATACCCCAGCCAGTTCGATTTTCTTTAGAACTTCCTTCAAAAAAAACTTCACTGGTTAGAGAAAGCTTCAACAGTTTAAAAACAAAAAATAAAAAAACATAGCTACCATATTAAGTTGTGCTTGTTAGTTCAAGACATTAATACAAGAGATATGTGAAAAAATATACGAAATTAAATAAATCAAATGGTATCCTTGTTAAGTCTCAACACTGTTTTTTATGTCAACAGTCCAACGTTTCGACCATCCACAAGGACAATCTTAAATATAAACTTAAGATACTAACATCAGTTATATGATAGTTGATAATGTAGTTAATCGAAAATTAAGTTTTAAAAATTAATGAAGTTGTGAAAAAATAGGGTGAATTTAACTTGAAATAAATGACCTGGGCAGAATAGGCTGGAAAGCATTTTTAAATTTTGATGTAGATTCGATACTTAGGACTCCATCTTGATAAGAGACTTGGAATTCACATAATAGACTGAAACGACAAGAAACTGCACCTAGCTTTCGATTGCTACATCTACTTGACAAACGCTCTGAACTTCCCATTCACTAAAAAAAAAAATTATTATAAATACGATAATCAGACCAATTTGGACATATAATTGAGCTCTAGCGATCTACCAAACCATCAAATTTCTCTCGCATCCAATCCTTACAATCCAAAATCCTTAATGCTTCTTATTACGCTGCAAACAAACTCATCCACAAAGACCTTAACATCCCATTCGTTGCAGATTAGGCCCAAAACAGATATGCGTCTTTTCATTCCAAACACCTTACCCATCCTAACCCATTAGTTAATCTCTCATCCTTAACAATCCCTGATAATCTTCCGAGGCGTCTGAAAAGAAAATGGCCACGGGACCTTCTAATTTAAATTAATGTTTTAAATACCACCAATTGGTTGTTCCTTCCCAAGATTTTCAATTGTAAATGAAACATTCCACTTGTTTACTTATTGTATTTATTATTTTGCATAGTTGTAAATTACATTAAATAAATTAAAAAAATTGATGTGAGGTTT
This sequence comes from Halyomorpha halys, assembly GCF_000696795.3. Taxonomy (NCBI): domain Eukaryota; kingdom Metazoa; phylum Arthropoda; class Insecta; order Hemiptera; family Pentatomidae; genus Halyomorpha; species Halyomorpha halys. The sequence continues at coordinate 389,608 of NW_027114700.1, read as the reverse complement.
AAATTTATATTTAAGATTATCTTTGAGGATGACCGAATTAGTCGAAACGTTGGACTGCTGATATAATAAAGAGTGTTGAGACATAACAAGGATACCACTTTATTTATTTAATAGATAAATAAATAAGTGTAAAGAAATTGAAAAAAATATTCGAAATTTCAAATAATAAAAATATTTCCTATAGTTAAAGGAGACTGGAAAGGCATGATTTTTTTAAAACTCATTACTATACTGGTACGTTTCCACACCGCAAATGAGCTTGTTTATTGTACAGGATATTACAAATATAATATGGGTTGGGTAAAGCATGGTGTCTTGAGCATGCTCTTGAAAGTGATCCCTAATTGAACATGAGCCCGTTGTACAAACAGCCGCTGATGAAAAAAAAAAAAAGAAAAGTAAAAGAAATAGAAGTGTTCGTTACCAGTGAAAGCAATCTAGAGAAATGATCCTTTCTACGCCGGGCTCCTTCATCATAATACTTATCTCTGTGAAAGAAGTGCATCAATCTGATTTCCGTCCGCATTGCATTTGGACCTTCAGCTGTGGTGCTCAAAGGATCTCATACCTTTTCTACGTGAAGTATATAGTAAACAATGTGTTTAAATTGTATGAAACAAATGGGGAATCAGTATAATAATAACTTTTAACAAGAATTAAAATATTAATATAATAGAAAGCAATGTATTTTTTATCATTATAATCCAAGAGAGGCTTTAGGTTCTTACTGTTTCTTGACTGACACATTGTATTAATACAGAGATGATGTACGCGTTTACTTACGCTCTTATACCAGGTTCATTTCTTAACTCAATGAATAGCAATATAGCCAATTCATAGAGATACTCCTAACATGAGAGTAAATCCACGGCTTTAATTAGAAGAAATATCTTAAGAAATAAATCTTTTAACCTCGATCTGAGAGTAAGGAGTCTAGGGGACCTTATCCCCTCCCTGAGAAATTGAAAAATGAAAAACGAACATTGTTCTTTGCACCGATAAAGGCCGAAATATTGACACCAATAAAACATGTTTTACTTATTTGTGTTCTTCTCAGATTGTACCTTCAGCCATCTTCTTCTCATATAAAATCGACGATTAACAAATGCATCATTATATGACTTATACAGCTCGAATCACACTTTGGAAATTTTCCGCTCTATAGTTTTTTAGGCATCGTCGGTCTCAGAATACTAGCAATGTCTAACCTTTTAATTACTTTTATTTTAAATTAGACAAAAGAAATTTTTTATGTATTCTATGAGCATAAGCAACGACCATAGATTAGATCGCCATTAGCTGAGTACGTACCCATACTAAAATAATGCTATGCACTATCTCCTGCTCTATATTTCGATCATAATTTTTTTTCAATGGTATTTTTGCAAGGATTAAGAAATGACGAAAACTAAACTTATAAATATATTATAATGTAAGCCTTATCACTGTTTTCTATAATATATAACACATTTTGTATTTACAAAATTATTTGATGACGTCAGAATTATATGATGAAAAAATTCTTTTCTCTTTAAACTATAAAAGTAGATTGTTTCGTTCTCTTTAAACGATTTAATTACATTTGTTCTAGCTTTTCGAATGCATACATCTGTTTAGTCAACTACAATAGTACAAATACAATTGCCCCTCCCTGGTGGTCCGCGAGAGGCCTAGAGTTAGACTATAGGGGGCCAATATACACATATTTGTTGAGTTCTGTTTTATTGTTTACACTTCCTGATATGTTCCTGAAAGTTTGCTGAAACTTTCAAACAAAATAAGTGCAGTTTAATTATAAACGTTCTGTTTTTTGTTTTTTTTGATTTCCAAAAAGAAGAAAAGGCTAAAGAAAACAAAAAAAACGTTAACGTATATATATTTTTAATTTCAGTCCTTGATTTGAATCTGAAACAAACAAATAGTTGGCATAAAAATAGATGTCTTCGAACATAGCAGGAGAGCCCTTAGAGGGGATAATACTCTACAAGGGATACTTGTTCGTAAAGAAGATCCATCTACAATTCGATTTTACAATCTAATCTATTAATCTATAATTTTGGGACGTCAAAGTTTTTGTTGAACATCTTGGTGAGAGTGAATATTTCTCTCGTGAGTTTTTTTTTCTCATGTCTCACATCCATGAAATTCCTTAGATCAAATATTTGCGGTGAGATAATGAAATGAATGAACTAGGAACTTACTTGGTGACAGCTTCTTACGAATTCTCAACCAACATAGAAGTACTGTTGAAAGTCCATTTGAATTCAGATTTCTGTAATGATTCCTGTAACATCAAGCAGGGACGCTGTTTTTTTTGTTTTTGTTTTTTTAGGCTTGGAATGTCATGTGTGAACAGAATGCTGTAGATGGATGATGGAATGATCATAGTATGCTTCTGCTGAGTATAGAGCCCTGTTGAACAGAATAAAATCACTCGAAAAGGAAGGATTGCATTATATTATATGAGGATAGAAGTATAGTTGTGGTGAGATCATAAACTACTATTAAACAGAACTGGACAAAAACTATTTTATTGATTATTTTGAAGAAAAATCATTTTAAATTTTGTTATTAATTCAAACTGGGTTATCCTTCTTAAAAGATTGTTTCTTGACGCCTTCACCAATCGATGATTTTTTGAACGATGTTTGAGGTCCTGAAGGATTAAAGATAGAAAAAATGGATATTACATCATTATTCTCAGGACTAATGTTGAGTTCCTTACCACTAAAAAAATTACCTGGAACATCAGTAAAAATATTATTTAATAACTAAATGTGGGTGCTAATGAACAATATTTTAAGAGTTTAACCCAATTGACAATAGAATCCGGAGTTTTTATCCAACTAAAAAAATTAAATAAAAACTTTGCGAAGATATTTCAACCATACTAATAAAATGGAATCCAAAATAAGTAAAGTAGAGAATTCATAATTATGCCAATTAAAAACATTACAGGTAAGTTATATAAATATGAACACATAAAATATGCAGTATTACCTTAAAAATTTAGAAAAAAATAATATAATTATTTATAAATAATTATAACATCATTAACATGACACACAATCCAGTGTATTATATCTTATTTAATAATTTGGAAGGATATGTTTTTGCTTAAGAAATATTAATGAGTATAAGAAATATTTCATGGTTCATTCATCATAAATTCCAAAAACTATGTCAGTTTTGTGAGTTTCAGATTAATAACTCTAGTCTTATCGGGGATATTAAAACTAAATAAATTAAGAAAAAAATTTAATATTTTAAATTTAAAAAGCCGTAAAATTACCAATATGCATTCAGCAGAAATAATAATTAATCTTTATGAAAAACTATTCTGGCACTTAACCACCACGCACTTAATTTGTGCACCTTTCGACCAGGCACTTACGTTGTGATTGTGGAATTCGTTTTCATATGAACTTTTTTTTTTTAATTTGAGGGTTAAACTTCAGTTCAATTTTTTTTTCCCAATTTATAAGTAGAAATAAATTAATTGTATTAAGATAAGTTTTAGCTTAAAATATCACCTTTAAAATGGCGTTTAGTAAGTATTATATAGTGTTCGAAATATCGCTTGTCAAAACGTAAATTACCCCAAAGAACTAAAGAAAATTCATATTTATTTAAATTTTTAAAACATGAAGGAATCTAATTACAAAATATATAAAGTATAAAAAAATCATTTAAAAATCGTATATTACCCTTGGACCACTTCATAAGTATTTTTTTACCAATGGTAACTAAAATTATTTCTGGTCATCGCACGGGACTCGGGTACTTGTAGTAATGGTAGAAATATTTGCCTACCAATCCGTGAAATCCTGTGAGGATGCTTTACACCACTTAGTATCCAGAATTGAAATGAGTTTGGCCTATAAGGAGATTATGGCTGGTGTCTTTATTGACATTTAAGGCGCCTTAAATTGGCCTTCCTTTGAGCCATGGAAATGAAAAGGGTAGGACAGCTTCTTTCAAATGGATCAATGCGATGTTTGAAGCAAGATTGCTCAAGTCAGAGCTAGGACACACTAAGATGTGGATGAAGCCCGCTGGTGGTTGTCCGCAGGGTGGAGTGCTATCTCCTCTCCTGTGGTATATGGTGGTTACCACTCTCTGATTAGATCCAATGATGCAGGTTTTACACGCAGAAATGTGCTGATGATAGCGCTGATAGGAAGCAAATTTCCAGAAACTATTTCAGGATTGCTTCAAACATCTGTAGACCTTATGAGTGGATGGTCCCAGGAATATGGTCTGAGCATCAATCCTCAAAAGAATGAGATTGATAGAGTCCCCTATCTGCAGGTTCTGAAGGAAGGACAATGGGACTGGCTACTACATCATTTGTAGATGTGATGTAGTAGCAAGAACACGATGCCTCATCTTCGGTAAGGATCGTATCTTGGACCTCAAACTTTGCGAGACAGTGGATCCTTACACAGTGTCCAGATTTGCAAAGGCAATTGGCCTGTTTTGAGCAGAGGCGGGATAGCGTACAATAGGCCCTCTGTGGCCGCGGTGCTTCTTTGCCAGAAAAAAAAATTAAAGTGGTTGAAAAATCATTTCTAATTATAAACATAAGTGATAAAGAATTTACAATTGATGAGAATTGTAATAAGTTCAGTAACATAATATTCTGACCGATAAATCAGAACAGAGAATAAAATTTAATTTATTTACAAATCAAAAAGTTTATAAAATTTGCCTGTACTGTCACTGTTCGAATCACATTGAAGGAGGTTTATTTTTACCGCTTTTTAAAAAGTGTGTTAGATATAAAATTGAAATAAATAATCAGTCATTGGTTTTTGGTAAATGTATTTATTTATTGCATTCAGAGCACCTAGACTTGGACTTACATCCTGACAGTACCAATTCCGACCTGGTAGTGATGTGAGAATGTAACCCAGCCTGCTGTGACGGCACTGCTTGGCTACAATGTCACCCGCATCCGAGCTACTCTCTTCGGCTTTTGTGTATTACGTAATACTAACCTGGCTCAGTTGCAAGGTGACAGCGGTTCCTGAAGTAGATTGTTAAGTACTCTATTCATTGTCCAACGTAATTAAAAAAAAAAGAACATGGTATACTTAATTGCTGTAGAGGATCACAATTGTTAACCCACCTCAGGGCTCAGTGTACTACAGTACAACGTAACTTGGAAGGTTGTTTGGAGGAGTCCCCTTCAATCAAAATAATTATGTAAGGGGAAAAATGTAATAGAAGAGGACAGTAGTCTTTGTTCTTCTATCTTTTACAGTTCAGAAGTGACGTTTGGTTACTTCAGTGCAGTTACCATTACCTGTTACGAGGCCATGGACAAACTTCACGACGGAAGTTATAGTACTTCATATATTTCATATATTTTTTTTTAAAACCACAATAACCAAAAAATACCACAACAAAATTTTGAGCGTTAGGACGTTCACAGTTGTGGTGTCTTTGAGGACACTGCCATGTTAGTTTAAATATTTTTTCACCCTTTGTGAGTTTTCTTTAGAGGAAAGTTCATATGAAGAGGTAATTCCAGACAAAGTTCATGGGGTTGATTTTTCAGAAATAGTTTAACAAGCAAATAGTGATGTAGAGTAGAAAAAGTTTGGAAACCGGAGGAACATCTTCTTAACCCTAAAACGATGGAAATACTTCTGTCACCTGTTCCCGTTTGGAATTAGTAGGTCCTGGTAATCAAATAATATATATTGGTTCCTAAGATTTCTTTTTTGGGGATTCCGAGAGATACGTCTATACGTCTAAGAGTTAAAATCCTACCGTCGTGAATATGTAAATTAACACTTTTTATTTTCAATTTCAATTTATTGATGCATATATGTTATAATAGAGTTTATTGAACCTTTTGCAATCGAAATTTATAAACGCATATGTGCGTACAACGCTATTTTAGTTTCTCAGTTACAAATACGTCCAGTTCCAAAATTTCACAAAATGACTTACTCAATGTTTCCGTCAGGTGTTATTACTCTATACTAAAGCTACCTAAAGATTAAGCTCCTACGTCAGGAATCGGCTAGAAACGTGTTAAAAATGCGTTCAAACTCTTTAAATTAAAATAATTAAATCAAAATCTACAATCCAAGAAGGGTCTGGGGTTAGTACTTTTTTACCCGTCTTTGGTAGCGCCAATAACGAAAAGAGCGTAATGCGATTAGGGGTGTTACCTGCTAATTTTATGGGTGGCAGTTTGTGCACACTACACAACGGCTTTTTAAATTCGATATCATAAGGCACTCACTAATATCTCGTGAGTGTATTGATGTAATTTGAGCTCAAATTACAGAAACAACATATTTTATTACCTTTCAGTACTTCCTTATATTACAAGAATGCCAGTGAGCATCATAAAAATCAACTGCATCAGTATCTATTCACAGGCAGTTGGTTTCATTCACTTAAGATGATTTGTAACAATCATGAGGTTTTATTGTTAATCCTAGCTATGGTTTGATATAAATTGAACATTAAATGTTTAAGGAACCTATTAACTATTACAAAGTGTATTGTTAAGGTTTAGGTACTGTATATATCTATAGATATCAGACATATGGGTGTTAAATATTAAGGTAACATTTAATTTAATATTAAAAAAAAAATTAAAATCTGTACCTCTACAACCCATGGAGGGTCATGGGGTTTAGTGCTTTGTAAAGAAGTACTGTTATTAGACCAACGGTTGTGCAAGAAGGTGATTTGGTCAGAATCACGCTCGACCGCCTGATTTTTACCCAATTAAGCGTACCCAATTTAAGAGGATGGATGGACCCTAGGAGGACTCCATAACTCATAGGAGTTGACTCACGGATACAATATAACAGAAAACAATTTTCTGCCCAGCCGAATTCGAACTCGGGGCCTTGTAGTTAGTAGGAACGCGCGTTACCCCGTGGCTATCGTGCTCCCTAATTTATCATTTAAATAAATAAATACGTAAATTATTTAACTCATAATATTGGTGGCAAGGATGAAAAAAGGATCTTGAATTAAATATTAAATATCCAATTGTTATATGCCCAACTAACACTTTAAAAAACACTGTTGGAAGTTTCTCCCTTTAGCACGCATGATTGATGGTTGGTTTGTAAAAAATATTCGACAGGAGGTTATAATGTTTTATGCATTATATATAGTTTTATCTAATTGTAGTGTTCTATTGCTTCAAGTTCTACTTGAAGCAACAGAACACTATCACCTAGTAATACTTTCTCTGTATTATGATATAATATAAGTAGAGTAAAAGATATTCTTTTTATTTTCTCTCGAAATAAAAGTAGAGTGAACTAATAAAAAATATATCGAAACAGAAATTTTCAATCAATAAGAATCTAAATCAAATATGTCTAAAATTATTCAATTTGAAATTGCGATTTTATTGAAAGAATGTTGAAATTTAAAAACGAAACATCAGGAAAATTAGTAACACAAATGAGGATTTGAATTATCCCCATTTTCTAAGGGAAGTGACGGCTGTGCGGGTTTGTCTCAGAGCGTTCGATTCGCAACTTTGCGGTTTCGATTCCCACTTGGAGCAGTTAATACTTATTTCTCGGCGGTCCCGAGAAATGAACAATTGTTATTTTAGTTTATAAAACGTGTTTTATAATTTAAATATTAATAATTTAAATGTTATGTTTTTGTAAAAAAATATTATGTTTATAACTGCTTAGTTTCTTAAGCGTTTTAATCATTTTCATACTTTCATTAACCAAAAAAAAAAATAATAACTACATAAATTAATTTTAATTTGTAATCCTGTCTCATATGTCTTCTTTATTCAAAACCTTTTGTAGGTATATTAGTTTATTATAGCATTATTATTGTAAATTTGAAGATTTTTAGCTTTAAATTTTATTCTATATTTGTTTACAGGACATTTTACTAGTTTTATTGCAAATTATAAAGCATATTCTAGGAATTTTTACAGCATAAAAATCCGGACCTTGATTATAAGCATCTCCACAATGAGCACATTTCATTTTATCGTTTGTTTTTTCCCCACCCAAACCATGGCTTATCCTTTTCAACAACAAGGTCATAAATCCATCTATATTAGTACCAACAGTGACACTTCTCAGAGATACGGCTAAGAGAGAGAGAAATACTTTATTTATTCATCTATGCTGCCTAAATCCATTAGGTTGC
>NW_027114700.1:374106-380049 GCF_000696795.3 Halyomorpha halys | reverse complement strand
GTATCAATGCCCTCCAATACCGCAGGACGTATCTTTGTAAGGGGAGCAGTCTGGAGAGGGTAAACAAGGCCCGGGAACAAGTATTGGTTGACAACGTTGATCTTTTGTTCCGATTTGAGGAGGCATGAGCTCACCAACTTATCCAGGTTATTATTTAACTTTGTCACCACCTCTTCTCCAAATACTAGCTCTCCCGAGAATGAACATCCAAGATATTTGATGGAGTCCTCAGCTTTTGCCGTCTGAAGGGAGAGCTTTGTTGACCGCAGCTCTCCTTTGTCCAACACAAATACAGTGTGTACCTCATCCTTCAGTGCTTTGAATTGTTATTTTGGACCAACGCTTTTATTTTCAAAACGCTAGTATATACCGAAAATGAGCGAAAGCGTCTTTTCTTTGAAAAAAAGATCTTCCCAAAGCATCGGTGTACAGACTAAGTTCGGTAGAAGTAGTTGTCTTAACATCATCATTTAAATCATCTATTTTTGGAGTTCTATCAGTGGGTAGATTCTCCACATGTTTGTATCATGTCACTATGTCACCTACAGCAAATTTACTTGTATATATTTGTATATAGTTGTAAATAACAATAAACAATTTATTAAAAAAAAATAATTATCTATTTACTTTTCTAAACCAGCTAATTTCATTTCATGCTCGTTAAGATTTTGAATTTTTGTTAGCATCATTTAAAAGCAAATGTCTAAAATGACTGAAATTGTATGCTAAAGTCTCCTAAAAAAAAAAAAAAAAAAAAAAAAAATACAACTTTGTTCCCACCTAAGCTAGGAACACTTTTAGTTACCCACTTTAGCAATGTAGGTGAGAATCAGGAAAGATCTAGATCTAAAATATTAATTACTTTATGATTTCCGGCTCGGCCTGGACCGACCAAAACAACTCTCAAGGAAGAGTTTTTTTTGCCGTCTAGAAGTCGATCACTTCCTCGGAGAAATTGCCGCCGGTAGAGATAGGTTTGGTCCAAATTAATGAGCAATAGTTGAAAAAAAGATAGAGGAAAACCTTAGCAGTAAACAAACCTAAATGAAAAAAAAGATACCAATGAATTGATGGGCAGGCACTGATTAAATAATTAATCTAAAGGTTATTAAAATCAACATCAATTAGAAGAAAGAAAAAATAAATAAATAAACCAGGCTGCTCCTAGATGATTCTAAAATTTATTTTTGAGTAATAAAAAGAAACAATTGAGTAGACTAACCTCCGAGGTATTATCAGACTGTGTATTGTAACAGTCCTTTGACGTCCTCATATGCGAAAGACAATATTCTCAAGGAAGTCGTAGGGATGACTTATATGACTAGTAATAATTTTTTTTTTTTAATAATTTATTTATTGATATTTACAACTGTATACACATATATACAACAAGTAAATTTGCTGTAGGTGACATGATACAAACATGTGGAGAATCTACCCACTGATAGAACTCCAATAACACTTGTAATAAATAAAATCGAAACTTGATTATTTGCATTTTTACATGTTATCCTGAATATCAACATATAAATGTAGCCTTAGAAATTACATCTCTAATTAGGAAACCGATTTGTAACTTGTAATCGTTTTGGGAAAGTGATTTTCGTAATATGAACGGATTGATTAATTACTTATATGAGAGAAATGAAACGTTTCACTCATGTCTATAGGAGCGACCAGTTCAAGGAAAGTAACAAGTTCAGTTTTTTTGAATCATTAAGAAACCAGTAATGAAGCTGTGGGTTGTTATGGTGGAATGTTGAAGGGAATTTCTTCAATCTACATTGATAGACCAGTTCCAAGATTCGGATCAGTTGTTGATGATATAATATATATACACTGTGAATTCACGATTTTTTTTTTACTTCCTAAACCAATTAAATGGAAGGAAGTACCGTGGGTCAAACACGTGCTTTTGGGGTTCAGTCTCACTCCTTTTCCAGTCCTCTAGTTTCGATAAAGCGATTTTTTCCCTCAAACTCTTTTTGGGGTCAGATTAAAAATGGAATATCCTGGCTGTGAAATATGGTGAAATTTATTCATTATTTTTTAGTTTATTCTATTTTTTTTTATGAAAATCCATTAGAAGCCTAAACAGGTCTAAGTGGAGATGTTAGGATTCATTTCTCGAGGCCGCTAGGCGAGAATCGACCCAGCAATGTTTTGAAGTAGATGTATACTTTTCTGTGGCTATTGCTTAAGCGTGCCCAGCCATCGCTTCCTATTCATGCTTGTAATAAATGAATACAATTTGATGAAACTATTATTATTTAAATTTTGAGTAATAATAATAATTTTGACACAAGTCTTCTTTTTTAAAACTAATGATCTAAAGTCTTTTTTAAAAATATCATGTACTTGTTATTATTATGATTTCAAATTTTGACCTGTCCTTTGTTTCGTTTTTAAGGTTTAAAAATATTTGTGGTGATGGGATTTTTTCTAATGAAAAGGGTTAAATATATATTTATTTTTACATAAATATTTAATATAAAAAAAAAATCAAAATGGGGAATTTGATTGAATAAAGCCTGAAAATAAACAAAACTGCAACTGTCTATAATTGTTTATTTTATTAAAACAATGTTTTTATTTTTTTTAATGGATTTAATTGAAACAGCTATTTGATCATTTATATTTATTGTATCCCATTATTTTAACTTTAATTCTTCTGTGTTTTCTATCTGTGTACATTTATAATTTTTAAATTAAATATTTCTTCTACCCTCCTATTATGTATATTATCATTTATTATTTATCTACTTTTAATATTTTCTACACTGTTTAGTTTAAAATTATTTTCAAATGTAACTTACTTAACTGCCATCCCCACTCCTCTCAACACAAAGGTTCTCTCTGACATTGACTTCTGTCAAAACAGGTATGAATTCTGTCTCGTTCATTTTCTTCCTTTATTCTTATCCCACTTTTTCATCTCTTAGTTTGAACTTTCTTTTATATTTCTTTTAGCTGTTACTATTTCCGTTGTAATTAATTGTTTATAACCCTTTATTTTAATTTTTACGTTTCATTGTATACCCATATAATTTTCCATTTACTTTTTTACTTATGTTAAGTGTTTGTAGCTTTTTTAGCCCTGCAACGGGACGAAACGTTGGCTCAATTTAAATAGTTATTACTAGGGATAGGATTTTTATGTGCTAAAAAATCCAAAATATGTACATAAATATGTGCTAATAAATTGTCAAATATTTAAAACAATATGTAAATAATATGTATTTATAAATTTTGTATTATTCAACAATATAAATTACTAATTAATATTAGTAACTAATTTATTTTATATTATATGAATAACATTTTTAAGAAAATATGTACAAAAAAATGAACTTAGAGAAAACATAGCTGTTCAATAACACGACATTAATTAGTAATTGTAATTAAACTAATTGATTAATAATTACTCAGAATGAATTGTAAACACATTATAAATGGATATTACCACCTATATTTTCCAGTCTTTCTATTGCTTCGTTCACAGTCTTTAAATTTTGCGTCAGTGGAAGGTCCTTTTCTTCTAATTTTGTAATTGTGTTGGATAAAAATACCACGTTTGCACTTATGTAAGGCAAATCAGCCTTTATTGAGTTAATTGATAACAAGTTGTTCGCTTTCTTTACTGCTGTGGCGTCAACATTTAGTTTTGATATTATGTATTTAATTTTTTCAAAATTTGGACAATAATATTGGGCTCCATCAAGCCAGGTGTCTCATCGTGAAATCACGTGTTCCAGTGGTAAAGCTAAGTCAGGATGTGTTTCTTTAAAAATAGTAATACGACTGGGAGCCTTCAAAAATTTTACTGTGGACACAAGCTTGTCTACATTTGGACATGAAATGCGTGTGCTAGGCAGGCCAAATGAACTATCTTAGGATAGAAAACTTTAAGGGTATTACCAGCTTTATTCATGTAAGATGCCGCGTTTGACAAAAACAACAAAACTTTACCATGTGTGATACCCATAGGCCAAAGAACAGTCATAGATTGGTGGACAAATCTTGCAATCGTTTCATGGTTACATTTTTCGAGGATTTCACAATTCAGCAAATAGGATTTTAAAGGTGCCTCAACACTTAGTCTGCCAACGATTATGTTTTGATATAACGCCCTTCCATATCCGTAGTCTCGCCCACAGAAATCCAAATCGGCCCATCCGAGATTGTTTTCCGAATTTCCGTTAAAGTCTCCTCGTATATAATTTTCAAATAATTTTTTCTTGAAGTGCTTTCATTTGGCATTACTCGGCATGTGTATTTCTCAAGAAAGGTTTTTAAGTCCGGATTGCTGATTTTGTAGATAGGAATGTCTGCCCTGACAAATGCTCGGCACAAACCTAAATACATAGTATTGGTACCAGTGGAATCAGAGGGGGAAAGAAAGAAACAGAGAAATGGATTGAAGAGTAAACAAACAAATTCTAGGAAAATGCTACAGGAATAAGACCCTTGCTCTTTTTAATTGATTCTGAGGAATTCTCGATGTAATTCTGTGTGAAAATTTATTATTGCCACCGCATTTAATTTGTGTTCAAAGATGAAGACATAGAATTTCTACGCACTATTTATGATAAATGATAAATTTCACCTTTATGTATCTTGCGTTCTCTTGAATTTTATGTAGTTGCTGTGAAAAATGTATTTAAAATTGAACAAATAATTTAAGGAAATATGTGATTCAGGACAGAATACCTAAAAATATGTTAAAAATAGCAAATATTTCAGAAAATATGTGATTTACAACAAAATATGTAAAAAAGGCCAAATATTTAAAAATATGTAAAATAAAAATGGCTTCTTTTGGCCAGAAATGTCTTGAAACATCTTTAGTTAGTAAGGAATCGCAGATATCATGGTCAGGTAAAAATATGTGAAAAAGTAAAAATTCTATCCCTAGTTATTACTAACTATTTGAATTTTATTCACCGCAACCGGATAATTAATTTATACTTAAAATATATTATAACATTCTTTTATATTACTATATAAATATTAAGTTCTTCTACTCTAAAGCTAAGGTGTTTGATTTTTATTTAATTTTAGCTTTTATTTATTTAATAATTAAGCCAGCCGGAATAGCCCCTCCCTATTCCTAGTACGCTCACGGCAGACTCATGCCATCATCGATGATACCGCCTTCAGCGGACCCGGCAGCTTATCTTATAATGCCACACTGGCAATCCAAGATATATTATTTACCTGAGTATATACATTTATTTCTCTTTGTATATATTTAATTTGCTGTTTTAATTTTTTTCTAGGAGATCAGAAAAAAAAAATTAATAATTAAACAAAATTATGAAAAAAATATATTTAAAATAAAAATATCAAACACAGAAAACGAGGAAAGTCAATTAAAAAGAGGCCTTGGCCTTGAGGAAAAGGAATAAGTATTGATGCTTTCCTCAAAGCCAGATAAGGAACGACTTCTTTTTTTAAATAACTGTGTTAGTATAAATTATTTAGGAATTTTAATGTTTTTTTTTTTTTTTATGCTTTCAGAAAGTTGTTTAAGAATCTCATTTAGGAGTGAAAACCCGTCATCGAATAGTGCTTTGTTTTTTTTATGAAAATTTAATAAATTATCTTTTTTATATTAATCTTGGTAATAATTTTATTTTTTTGTTCTACTTGTCTAAAAAATAGTTTTTACCTGGAAATTGGTATTGGAAATTACACGAGGTTGAGGAATTTTAATTGTTTATTCTTTAAAAGTTCTTTTTAAAGAATAATAATATAAAAAAAGTAACAGTGTAAAAGGAATCAAAAGAAATAAAAAATAATCGGTTCACCAGTTGGAGTGAATTGCTGGTGTTAAAGCCCAAAAGTACATTTTTCTTTTCGTTAATTTAATTTTACTACTTCCAATTGGGTTTTTATTTTTTTTGTTAATTATAAGTTAATTGCCTTTTTTAATAACAATTA
>NW_027114700.1:370760-371066 GCF_000696795.3 Halyomorpha halys | reverse complement strand
TTAGGAGCCGACATGTTCGCCGATATCCTACGTAGGGGTAATTTAAAATCCGAGAAAGGGTTATCTAGAGCGATTGAAACGATTTTTGGTTGGATCATAATGGGACCGATTAACGATAATTCATCCGATAAAGATCAAAATCGCAGCACGGTCCTTCATTGTACTACTCCGTATACTCGATGGAACGATTTCTCGCGGGAGCTAAACGAATTTCGGGAAACGGTTCAAGTCGCAAGCGTTTCACAATCGGACCCTCTCGATATTCGATGTGAAAGGCATTTCGTAAATTCCCACTCACGCGATAAA
>NW_027114700.1:308788-369245 GCF_000696795.3 Halyomorpha halys | reverse complement strand
TTTAATTTTATTAAATTTGTATACCAGTTTGGAAGGGTTTTTTATTCTCTATTTTTTTTCTTTATTATTTTTGTGTTTACAATCTTTGCAGGTCCTCCGTTTTATTTTTTTACCATCTCACCGAACCAGCGAACAATTTTCTTATGGGGAAGAGGTAAGTTGGTTTCATTTAAGAAAAGCCCCTCGCCCCAACAGCTGGGAATCGGTTCAGATAAAAAGAATCAAATTGCCCATCCTTAATAGTAATCGTATACTTTTTACGAATAATGTTTATTACTTGGAGCTGGATCTTGTAATATCTGCAGGTTTAATTATTTGCTGTTTTAATTCCTGAATTTGTACAAGACAAGAGATCTGCAATAAGACGGAATGTATCCAGCCTTAGTTGATTGGATGAAATCATACACTTATATCATGTCCATCATCCATTTCTTTTAAAACTAGTATGGCTCAGGGCAACCATTCCTTTTTAAACTCTCCTCCTTGGTGCATGTGTATCAGCTATCTCATTGCCTCCCATTTATTTCTTCGTATTCTGAAGTAAACATTGGTGTTAGTTATTTTTGTTGTTGGTTGGGGCTTTAGGGCGTAAAACCCTGAGGTCATCAACGCCCACGTTTCGCACTTTATAGTTCTATTTTAAGATTTGAAATTCTTTAGATAATTCCTACATAAGTTTAAATAATTACTTATTTTAGAATTTTTTAATACACATGACAACCTTTTGGGTTTAGATCATATTCAAAAGATTATTCCTTTTTAAGAAAATTCATATGGGTATTAAGAAATGTCTACTTTTCGTCTTGCAATCAGAGAATGAATTCTTTGTAATGCATTACAAGAGGCTAGATCGGTCGGTATTATGCACCCATCTATTATGGCATGACTTTTCCTATTAACTGACTCCATGTAATCATCTCGAAGCTTCCACACCATCCCACTGCATTGATTATATATACGGATAATTGCTGAGTTGGTCTTTGCATGCTGGTATTATTACAACTCTCTTATAGGCCGTAAATCTTAATGTTAGTGGTTTTACCTTGAAATTGTAAATTATAACGGAATAAATAATTATGCTAGTTAGTTTGATTTTAATGAAGTATGAAACATTGATCTGTACAATTATTTTAATTCTAGCTGAAACGTTCGAAAATTACGCACATATTGTTGGTAACAAATTTTAATATATAAGCGGCTCACAGGTCTTGGCTGTACTGGTAATAGATTTCTAAAACATTCAAACTCCATATACCATCTTAGGTTGTTTCAAACAGGATGCTAACACAAGATAAAATACAATATCAATAAAATATAGTAATATATTTCTTATGTTATTAAGTTTTATATATGGTTTAAATTAAGTTGGTTATGTAATTTATGAATATTTTCAAATTAATTAGTATTTTTATATGTATTTTAAATTAAGTTATATTATTTATTGATGTTTTCAGTTTTGCTGAAATCTTTTTATTAATTTGTTTTTCGTAAATGTGACTAGAGATTATATTATTTTATTTATCTCTTTTTTCATACATATAGTGTGATTATGTTCATTTTGTTTATTTTTCTGTTTGTATATATTTTAACACTTTTTTTTTTCTTTTTCATTCATTTATTTATTTTATTTTATTTTAGTATGTATGAGATCATTCATCACTATTACTTATTGCCAACAACTGTGTGACAGATATATAATATGCAATATTTATCAATAAATAAAAGCGATTCGAACCTGAAAAAAAAAATTCATTCAATGTGTACTCATTATATTAGGACTTAGTTCTGCATTTGTAATAAGTATCTATTTCAATTAAATCAGAATATATTTCCTGAACTTAATAACAACTATACCACAATACAACAATAACTACAATACTTGACAATACAATACTTCAGAGAAAAATAAAACAGAGATTTGAGATTGATTATGTTTTTCCTTTAATACCACAGTATCGAAAAATGTTTAAAATAAACAATACACCTTTGTCATGAAACACCAATACGTACTATATATACATCTATAAAAAAAAGTTTTTTATCCCTTATTCGATGAAACGTTTTGGCTTAGAATCAATGAACTCCATAAATGAAACATTTACTTTGTTTTTCTTTTAGAGCATTTTATTTTTTTTTAAATAATTCGAGAACTTTTATAAAATTGTCTGTCGGTGAAAATTCAGATTAATATAGAGGTTGTTGTAGTACTTCAATTTTCAGATCATGTAATCTTTTTAAAGTTAGCTAATTAAATTCGTTTACAGTACCTACTTGATATGAAAATTAGAATCATAGTACATCCTATATTCTCCCGACTTGTCTCGAGATATATTGCCAGTTTTTTATGTTCTTTAAGAAATTTAAAAAATCTAAACAAATATTCCAAAATTAAAACGCATTTTAATTTCATTTCTCAAGTTTTACTAATCAACGCCAAAAAATTCTTTGTTGGGCCAGGAGAAATATATTTAATGTAAAGCCTAACGGATGTTACTGTCAATAAAAATATTCTTTTATTACCTTATGAATTCCTTTTATTTGGCATATATCCCATCCACTAAGGCCTGGGAAACCTAATAATTCCATTTTCAGGCTTGATGATCTTTCCTCAGACCATAGTTCCCTAAACCTAACCCTTTCCACATTGCCTATTCCCAAAACGCCTTTACTGTCTTTCATCAGAGGCTATATTGACTGGAACCTCGATTAAAAAATAGTAAACGATAAAATAAACTTTAGAGTATCTTTAAAAAGATCTTAAGACCTTGACGATGTTGTGAAATCCTACTTCACCAGATGAAAACAAAGGAGATTTAAAAATATACCTTTCCGAAAGATTAACTCCCCATTCTAAACATAATCCTGCCCATATAGCTGAAGTTAAGGAATTCTCTTCATCGCCTATTCCTTGCTTCCTACCTTCTTCTGAGCTCAAATTCCTTTTTAATGAATTAAAACCCAGATAACTCTTAGTTATGATCTCCTCATCCCCTAAATCCTTTGGTATCTTCCTCAAAAACCTATTATATTCCTTACCAACCAATAAAACCGCATTCTTCGCATAACCAACTTTCTTTGTTATGGCAAAATTTCATAATTCTTATCCTTAAACCAGACAAACCTGTCAATAATACTTCGTTATATAAACCAGTACGCCTCCTCTGGAACCATTCAAATTGTTGTGAAAAATTCTTCAAACGAATCCTATCCTCACTTGAAATTCCCTTCATATCAGTTGGGATTCCGAACAGGGCATTCGACAGTTCAACAGGGTCTTCGTAGTTATATTCTTCACCTTTAAGCAAGCAAGATTGCACTGGCCTTTACTTCTAGATATTAAAACAGCTTTCGACCAGGTGTGCCAAATGTTTTCTCTGCATCCATTTAACACAATTCCTATATCTAGTCCGCTGCGGCCGAAAATACTACAATTATTATTCAGTTGAGACCGGAGTCCCTGAAGGCAGTGTTTTGGGCCCGATTCTTCAAAAATAAGAAGAGTTAATCATTCATTAATGCATTTATATCTGGGCCAACGCCAACTATGAGAAAAGTATGGCACCCACGGATATCGAACCGGCACACTTCGCTCCACTCCGGCTTGTTAAGTACTTGTGATATGTAGATAGAGAAAGGCCAGGATGGAACGATTTCTCATTTTACTTTTAGAAAAGCTGACCGGAGTGGAGCGTAGTGGGCTGGAGTGGAGTGTGACGGGCCGGAGTGGAGCGTAGTGGGCTGGAGTGGAATGTGACGGGCCGGATTGGAACGGGGCGGGCCAGTTGGTGTCCTGCTTTAAGGCTACTTTGGGCCAAGGTGATTTGAAGTGTTAAAAGCATTGTGAGCTATCCTGTACCTTTGAAACCTACTTGGGTTAAATTAAACATTTATCTTAAATTTGTCTTTCTTCGGTACTAATTACAGTTTCTAGTTCCTGATGAAATGGGGCATACCAATATATTTTCTATTGATGAAAGTTACAGATTTTTAGTGAATTATTTTTTCATGGATTCACTCTTTACTTTTTGTTTTGTTTTTTTCCAAATCCTTCTTTTGTTTGTCATTATTATTTTTAATTTTTTTTTTATTTCCCTATATCTTTTCGTCTGATCTGTTTTATTTTATTAAAATTGAAGATTATCGTTGACTTAATAATTTCACAACCTTCAGTTTTGTTTATTTTCATTCTTTCATTCTACTTCTTGTGTCGGCAAAACATTTATTTCCCAGCTGGCGATTGTAATTAAACATCATCTTAAAAAAATTATAATGCATGTAATAGAAAAAACATTCATAACACTAATTTAGGGCAAAATTGAATAGAATCATGATCAAAAGTAGGTCTTACATTTTGGAGTAACCAGACTAATGGATAATAATAAAGTTTGTTATAAAATCAATGGGTTAATGTGAAATATAACCATAAAACTAAATAAAATATTGAATTAGTTGTTGAAATATTTACCAAACTCGTTTTATATGTGCATCAGTTGCAACTGTTAAAAATTGGAGAGTTTGAAAAATCACATATTTCCTCAGAGTAATTTAAACATCGAATGTTGCTACTTGTGATTTGTGGACTGTTTGGAATATATGGTTAACTGAAGAATTAGTAATTTATTAAAAATTTTCAAAACTGGTTCTTGATAAGTAGATATTGGTTTATTGTATTTTTACTTTGGAGTAAAGAAGGATAAGAATGGTAAAGTAGCCCGTACTGACTGATTGACCGTGGCGGTTTACAGGTGATGATCAGTAATGGTTGATTTACTTTTCATGTACCAAATGTAATTTTCGTTGTTGGCCCACAAATGTCAACATGTTGTGTAAGGATAATCCCGAAGATGATAGCTGTGGTACACCGCCATTTCCCAAAATCACATTCCAGAGAGCTTTCGCTGCCTGGGATAAGAGACTTTTGGTAGATTACCCAACATTCCTGGTCACTAGGCGACTCTTATTAGGTGTGCAGTCAGTCACTTCCACTAATACCAAGGGTTGCTATGTCTGAATTATATATATTTTTTAATTTCATATAGTTAAAAATTAATTTAAATCGTTAAAAATATTGTTTATGCTTATTTTTATTATTTCCTCCCGTCAGCAAAATGTGTAAGAGATTAGAAGTGCTCAAATTTTTATTTGTATATTTCCTATCATGTCTCCTCTCCAGGTGGTTAAGTGAATTTTACTAATAATTTAAGCATTAAAAATTGATATAAACCATTCAGCCTATCATCAACTAATGGATATATGTAATAAATTTAATAAACACAAAATTCCATAGGCCACGCAAAACTTTTTACGCTATAATTTTTTTTTTCTTGTCAATACCGTTATGGTGTTGCTATAAAAAAGTTAAAATCATGTGACACCACACAGAAACGCAGTTTACTAAGCGAAAATTAGGAAAAAACTTTTTTTATTCAACATTATTCTTACAACATAGCCCAGAGATTTTTCAAAGGAGACTGCTGAACAATGATTGGTACCACTTGTCACCCATCAATATACGAAATTTTGATTGACAGAAGAAGCACAGGGATTTATAGCAAGGATATGAATTTTATTTTTATAATATATGGTGAATTTCCGAAACAGATATCAATAATCAATTCGATCTCAGAGATTTTTTTGACGAGTAATTGTCTAATAACCAAAACTCACTTCCCTTTCATTCCACGGCATTTTGTTAACTTATCAAAACCTTTTTATAATATATTTTTTTAAAAAAAAAAGTAGTTGAAATATTACTGAGATTCAAAATACATTGGCTAATTTCGAGGTACGGGAGGGTACTAGAGATTTGGATCATGGGTAGCAGGACTTTCTTGTTAGAATATATGTATGTGTAAGTGACAATATTTATCCCACTGGCCCACGTTGATCTATCAACGTATTTGAAAATTTACAAATACTACAGTAATAACTAGTATTAATAGTATTACAAGTAAATATGCAACGAATAAAAATACAAAAACTGGTGTGTGTAGCCGAGAGTGTTGAGGCGTAGCCTTAGAGACCTGGCAATTGTAGCGGGGTTCAAATCCGGCTTTTATGGGTTAAATTTTTTTTTTTGAAAACTTAACTTGCCCATCATGGTTATTTATAGGAGACAAATCTACTTTAACCCTCTTCTCCCCCTTATGTAGTAAACTACCAAGCAGAAACATACATGACACAATAAATATTTCTAAATGGAATTGAATCATCCCAAATATAATATAATCCTAATTTTATACATTTCAATCTTTTCTGTTCATTTCAAATTTTAGCTTCTGCTCTTGATTGTATCAGCACGAAAATGAATTATACTTGACAAAAATCATTAATATCCATTTTTAGCCAATTCCTTTCATTCAAGTAATTGTTGTTTTCACCAGCCTAATCTTCTGGTTACCGAATTCAGATAATCATCGAAGTTAATCTCCTGAACTTTCCCTTTCGCTATGAACTCTGAACCCAACCCCTAAATCAACATTAGGATCAATGACTTCTTGCCCCAGGGAAACGTTTATGGGTTCGAATATGGAAATTACCTACTGCCACAGATTATGTATCGTATCTACTCTGCGCTGAATTTCCCCAATAGAAGTATGTGTGAAATCGGAAAATACAACAGAACTGAAATCTCTCATGACTGTTAAAATTTTGTTTAATACTTACGAAAACTTCAAGATTAGTTCGGTTCTCTGTCATATTTAATTTTGTAAAAATTCATTTAAAATCAGAAACCTAAAATATTAAACAGAGTTTATCCAATATATTTGCCACAGTTTTCGTGAAATCGGCAAATTTTATGAAATCTCAAATGTTAATAATAACCCACTAATCGAATCCCAACATCTCCAATCCCAGATGGAATCACAGCCCTCGAAGAATGGTGTCGTAATTGGAGGATTAAGATAAATTCCAACAAATCCCATCAAATCACCTTTACCATTCGTCGTAAACCTACTGACTGCCCTACAGTTTCATTTAATGATGTTGCTCTTACTCCTGTAGAACAGAGCTACCTTGAACTAGATCTGGACAAACGACCAACTTGGAATCCTCACACAAGACTGAAAAGACAGGAAACTACTTTCTCACAAATAAAATCATCCATAAAGACACATAAGGAACATGCAACCGATCTAGCCAGAACTAGATATCCATCCTTCCATTATAAACTTCCTAATCACTCAAACACATTGGTTTCTAACCTTGCTTCCTCTTTCATTCCTTAGCCTCGAGACCTTATATTGTAAAAATGTTTTTAGAGTGTTTCGAATGGGTTGTTTATCTACATGCCAGTATCATACCATTATGACCTTACTCCAAATTTACTTGTTGTATTTTATGTACAGTTGTAAATGTCAATCAATAAATTGAAAAAAAAAACAATGAGTTGATTTAAGGAAATAATTTTTCAAATAGATCAGAAAACTGGAAAAAATACATATTAAAAAATTTTTGACTAACATGTGCCGTGTCGAATAATGTAAAACCATCACAATTCGCATGCTTCGACTTTAAGCGGATTCTAGTACTTTTGGTCATTTTTGAACACATTTAAGTCATTTCAGCCGGATCCACACGTATGTCACTGCCGCAAATCCAAAATACCTCAGATGCTTGGAATACAAAGTAAGTATCAAATCCATATGATTGTTTTCAGCGAAATAGGAATAGGACTATATAACCATTAAATTAAACTTTTGTTCTAGAATTTTTATTAGATACTTGTTAATTTTACTACTCAAACCGACAGATATAGTTAGAGCGAATAAGGACACATATGAAGATGCTGGATGAATAGTGCTCAAGCTAAAACATGAATTCTTACATCATTGCACGTTTCAAAAGAAAAAAAAATAAGTGCGTCAATCCGATTGAACACGTACGTAACGCGACGCCAAATTATCTACTTTCAAATTGTTACTTCCTTACGGCGGTGGTTATTAAAAGCCACATTTGATATCAGTGAAAGGATTCTAGGGCACTTACAGAATTACAGAGCATTACCTTCCTTTACTCAAAATCCTACAGAGAAAAATAACTTTTAAATTGATATATAATCAATCATTCAAAAAAAGTATTGTGAAAAGCCGCTGCAAAAATCTGTTAAAAATATGAGAAATATTGTACAATATTTTAGTATTGATTATACTATAAATCGAAATTATTTAGTTTATATTCGTTTAGGTGGGATATGTAGGAAGAAGAAACTTTATGGAAGCGGTTCCAAACATTTTTTGCCACAGTACCCTTTTGGGGGCTAAAAACATTTCGCGGCACCCTTGTGGAGATAAGATATATAAAAATGTCGCCACGATTATTATTAGATCGGTTGATTATATAGCAGAATATGAAAAAAAAAATTATATATATACTTAGAAAATGCTGAAATACGCTGTTTTTCTCTCTCTTTTTTTAAAAATATTTTAAGAAAGGTATAATTCGCCTGCGGCACCCTTGCCATACTTCTGGGCTACTCCAGGGTGCTGTGGCACCCACATTGGGAACCGCGCTTTAGTCTTCATGTGAGCCTGAGAAATAACATGTGAATTAGATAACAATTAGGGAAAAAATAACTGATACGTTTCTTGAGAGATTTCCGGGTAAAAAAACAAAGCTGGAGGTCCCATGTTCGATCTCACATTATACAGATCGTGCTAATAGTAGGAAGTGGTTCTTCCACATTTAATGAAAAAATCTTTTCTCAGTTTAGCAACTGAATGACCGATTACCTCCTTTTTCCATGAGAAATGGTTCTGCAACGATATAGTCGTGTTTTGAAGATTGTAACTTGAATGGTTTCTAATTGTAAAACTCATTAGTGATCTGGGATTACTTGTTATTTTCCTGATATTTTATCGGTTATTTATTCTCCTGTCTTCTTCTTAATATGTTCCTTGATTAAAAATTAATCTATTTAGTATTTGCTGTTATAGTAAATAGTTTAATTTTGAATCTAGAATTAGTTTAAAAAGCGTTTTAAGCAAAGCCATTAAACCCCGATTGGCAAGCTGAGCATTACAGTTACAATCAGTAATAGATTTTTATGAAATTATCTGGGATTGTGCCGGTTGTTATCTGAGTGTTGCGAATCAATTTTATTAAATTCCACCCACGTATTCGCTAAACTCGCTCGTATTTCGAAATCGTCTCGTCATGTCATTATATAATAGGCTGGTCATGTAGATTGCATTATAATTTGAACGAGAAATCATTAATCTTCAAATACAAGCGTAATCAATGGTATGTCGAGGAAGCTGTCTATACTTGCCTTTGTTCTTAGCAGAATTTTCTATCAAAATTTACAGCTAATAGATCAAGATCGAATTACCAAATAATGTAAATTTCAGAAGATATTATGAATGATAAATTAATTAGTTTTAGTGAGGTGTAGATAGTTGACCGTAGATTAATGCTTGAAGAAGTTTGTCGGGGGGTGCGGTCAGCAAAGAACAACATAAATAAACAAAACCATATTTATTTATTTTATGCCCATATTTATTTTATGGGCATAAAATAAATAAATATGGTTTTGTTTATTTATGTTGTTCTTTGCTGACCGCACCCCCCGACAAACTTCTTCAA
This sequence comes from Halyomorpha halys, assembly GCF_000696795.3. Lineage (NCBI taxonomy): Eukaryota > Metazoa > Arthropoda > Insecta > Hemiptera > Pentatomidae > Halyomorpha > Halyomorpha halys. The sequence continues at coordinate 359,660 of NW_027114700.1, read as the reverse complement.
GTAATTAGTTTTAGTCATATATTCGCTCTAACTATATCTGTTATATATTTAGTTTTTATTCAACAAATTAATCCTACTTAAATAGTTGTTGAGATCATGGGTCGCCTCACTTCATGGCCTGTTGTCCATTTGCTCTTCTGGAACAAGGTCATTCCTAGCTTAGCTATGAATATCTTAATAATATTAACACACGTAATCCCTTTTAGATTCTACCACTGACTTGTCGTAAGTAAAAGTAGGCAGAATTTTCAATCAAATTACTTAGCTAATAGATCAAGATCGAATTACCAAATAATGTAAATTTCAGAAGATATTATGAATGATAAAGTAAATTTTTACGCTAGCCATTTTAGTGAATTCAATATTTAAGTTTTAGTGCAACAGTAGCTACCCTCCAAGAATTACTATTTCAATTGGGGAAATGCAAAATAACTAACATTTTCAACGAGTCGATGTAAAAGAAATCAAATATTATCAATATTTCTGTTAGACTTAGCAACGTTATTAACATATCGTAATTGGCCGGTTAATAAAGTAGGCGTCAACATTTCAATACCATGTGATATAGCCTGTGTTATCTCTTATGTAAATCCGTCATCGTAATGCAGATAGAAATAAGCAGTATATGTTCAGTTTATACTTGGTTATGGCCTCAGAAGCTCGAAATAAACTTTTAAACATCAATGTATAAAATTGTTGGCTGTCTAGTCCTGTTTCTGGAGAACAATTTTTCAAGGATTACGACTCAAACAATAAATTTGTTCGTACAGTCAAAATGTTTGTGCAGTAAACATGTGTGAAGCTGTCTTGACAACGGCTTGCGCGCTTTTTACTTTCACTTATCTATATAAGGTATAAACAGTAAGGGAAAGTATTGTGCTTGTGCAAATGTTCGATTCCAGTTTTCGGTGGAAATACACGTTTTGGGTTTCCCTGGCACTAAATAAACAACTCTCTTAAAATGGTCTGTGTGCAGTAAGCCTAAGGGCTATTTGTAGTCGAGAGAGTTAAAGCGTCAGTTTTGACTGCAGCGACGCCGGTCTGAATCCGGCGGTGTCAACTTCTGTTGCAGTTCAACGAAAACTTGACGCTCCACCGTTGTTAGAATCTGTGTATACCCTCCGTCTCCAATATACACTGTATCAAAAATGACCAGGAAGGGGGTAAAAAAAGAAGGTGTAAGTTTAACTAAAAATCGAAAAGTGATATGAAACTGAAATTGGCCGGGGTGTGTTAACAACTGTTTCGATAAAATCTAGCGACGGGAGGTGCCCTTTGCCACACTAGTAATTGATTTTTCCCAAAAAATCGAAGTTTTCTAAAAAATGGCTCTAAGAATTTTGATTAAACTTGTCATGTACACTATAAATGTAGAATTAATTAGTCTTTGATTTCAGCTAGGTCTTATCCTCATAGAAGTAGTTTTGTGGGGTTTTAATATGATTCCCCCCCCCCCCAAAAAAAACTTCTTCAGAAACATTAATTTTGTTTATTTGGAATGATTAACCATTTCACATTTTTACTTGTAATATAAAATGTATAAACATAAACTATGAAAGGATTTGATAATAACTTTATAAGATAAGAGAAAAATATTTTTTTTTACAGTTTGAAAACAAATTTCCGAAAATAAGAGTAGTCTAGACTTATTATGCACCCTTGTACAAAGCCAAATATTTTAGAAATAATAATAATATTAATAGTAAATTAATGTGTTTTTCGCCGCTCTCCATGTGTTCAAACACTAATTAAACTGGCGGGAGCATTAGCAGTTTCGCCAGTCTGATTAAGCTTATTTATACCATTATAGTTATTAAATAATTTTTTAGTTTCACTTAACATATACCTGAGCCTTTAAGTTAACATGATTACTAGCTCCATGAGATCATCCTATGTATTTTTAATTTTGTTTCTATAGCAATTCAGTATTGAATAAATGGTTAGGAGCAGTATGTAAATTTTAGTAAGCTATTTTATTTTTTTATTTCTGTCATATTTAAAAAGAAAATGTTGTAATTTCGTAACGAGAAAAAAATATGATAAGTATTTTTTTCTCGTTTCGAAGTTTCTGAAGTTTTAAAAAATCTGTTCATTCAACCATTCAGTATGAAAGCTCTGTATCAACTGTAAAATAATCAGTGTCCAACTGAAATTTGTCCCACCTTTTATATGGTAATAACAATCGAGACATTCATGAAGTGTTCAAAACCCAAGGTCTTATACTATTTTTCTAGAGAAAATTAAAAATCTAGCAAGAAAAATCACTTCTTTTACAGTAAATAGAGGGTTTCCCAGACTATATGGCGTTGTTTTTTAATTTAGTTTTGTACTAATAGATATTAAATAATGCACTATGGTATTCCTGACTTTATTCTATAAGGATAATATAAAGTCCATACACATAAATATTTTCCTAACATGTTTATAGCGATTTTAGACTGACATTAAAAAGATTTGTCCAGTGTTGTGCTTGTAAGTTTGTCCAGTTAAGAGTTATAAGTAAGTTGTGATCTCACTTAACTTACAAATATCAGATATCTTAAGTATAAAAAAAAAATAAACTTTCGTTCCCTATTTCTATAGACCTCTTTGTTTGTTCCAAAAGTCTGGATTTTTTAATAATCTCATTAAAACAAACAACATTATGATCTAAAAATATAATGTGCTTGAAAATCTGACTTTTTTTTATGTTTAAAAAAATCTGCTTTTTTTAATGTTTTCGATAGTTATCCTCTGATCATCACCAAATTTAATGTAGTATCAGCACTAATCCCCCACCGCTATATATATGTCTCCCTACTTAGTCTAGTTAGCATTAGAGTACGTGTCATTAGCTCAGTAGCACTTGTTATGTAAACATTTTTGTTTGTATTATACCAATAAAGTTTTTTTAAAGTGTTTCGTGTGTAATAGTTCATATTTGGCGCCCGAACAGGTACTGGGTTACTTGAGTGAATAAAATACGTGACCGTTCTTAGCCATTTTCCGTCTTAAGACCACAGGAAGACTCCATCAGTTGTACTATCAAAAATACTACAATGATCGAAGACCTCTGGTAATCAAGAAGACTGAAGACACCGCTTACGAAAATTTACCCTTCGAGTTTAACCCCAGTCCGAATTTTTATTTAAACTGGATCTCCAGAACTACTCAGGAAGTAGTTCATATTTGATGATAAAAACTTTTTGCAATATGAATGATATTTATTGTCACTTAACAACATAAAATACCTATCATCAAGAAATACTTGAGTTTTCTTAGTTATATATTACAATAATGCTCGGTAACTGAATCATATAATATTATGATAGCATGGACCTGTCACTATAAAAAAAAGTTTAAGAGGAATTGGCTTTAATATATTTAATAAGGTATTAGAATCAGATTTATGATAAAATATGAAATTATTAATACAATTATAACCATTATTTTCCTAATTTACTGTGTATGAAATCAGGACAATAAAATACTTTCGCTAACTAATTTAGGAAAACAGACATAAAAACCAAAGAATAGTGTCCAAACAAAAGGAGAACTGTTGAAAAAGAACGCTCGTACTTCACTGTTTTCTTGGGGAGTGGTAATGACATCTACTGAGTCAGCAAGATCAATCCCTTTCTCTAATCCGGGGGCAGGCGGAAGAGGTCTCTATTCGTTTGTGTTGGTCCCGACTCTCGACCGTGGGGGGCTGTCTGTCACCAATTGAAAACTCCTTCATCATGCCTAGTGTTGGTGGACATGCGGATGGACACCTGGGTTTTCCTTTGTAAATACATCCTCCTAACTTATTTAATTTTCTATATAATATTTTCAATTTCTTGAGACTGGTATTTATTGTTTAAATAAATCAATTGGTATCCACGTTAAGTCTCAACACTCTTTATTATATCATCAACAGTCCAACGTTTCGGCCAATTCGGCCATCCTAAGGACAATCTTAAATATAGATTTACACCTGACATCTAATTATTTGAAAACGTTTTGCAGGTTATTCTGTCCAGGTCATTAACTACAAGGCAAATTAACCTATTTTGTCACAATTTCATTAATTTTTAAAACTTTTAATTTTAGATCAACTTAACACTATCACATAAACAAACTGAAATGGCCGAAACGTTGAACTGTTGGTGGTATAATAAAGAGTGCTGAGACTCAACGTGGATACCAATTAATTTATTTAATTTTCTTTATAAACATAAATGTTTATAAAGAAATGAATAAATATTTACTTTGTAATTATTTTGTCCTCACCTGGGAGGATTGATTGTAGAAATTCTATTGAACCACAAAATATGTGATAAACCAAAGCTTCATTAAACTTACCATCAAATATACAGATACACACACTCTGTAATAACTTAGATACTGCCCATGAATACAAAGTATATACGCAGATACTTGCAATGACTTTAATTTACGTGAAAAAGATTATATCTGGTAAAGAAGTGAACAGAAAAGTATGCAAGGTCATTATTGTCACTCCATTCTTACGATAAGACATATTTTTGAAGAGTGTACTCACTATTTGCCAACAATAAATAGGATAGGACTGACCCCAAATTTATCCGAAGCTCTCGCAGATTAATTAATTAATTAATTAAGCCAAACTTACACGAGTGTTTGAATTTTTAAAAGCACATCGCCTTCTTTATAAATTATGACTCCTCTCCGATTTTTATTTTTTTTACTTATTTTATTTTTTTTTTCTTTATTATTTTTTACTTTTATCATGCCATAGGCGTTGATGACCGGAGGGTTTTACTCCTTTAAGCAACAATCAACAACAACAAGTATGCAAGGTCCAACCAGGAAGGAAAGGCTGAGGAACCAAGAACTTTAGGGGAAAAAATATCGTTAGGGATGTATTATTCTTGATGAAAACCAGGAGGAATTAGACAAGGCATCTAGTCTGGCTGAATGATAGAGAGGGGAATATAATTAATACTAAATGGGTCCACTTCCAACTAAAGACGAGAAAAAATTGCCATCATAGAAGTAGTGTGACGAGCTGCTAATAGTAGAAGTTGTCTTGTATTGTAAAGAGAACTGTATCGTTTACTACATTATAGAAACAAATTTAATTAAATAAAATGACTATACAGATATTAATAACATGTTATTAATCATCTGAAATTCAAAATATACATTGAAATAATAACCTAAAATTTTTGTTGGCTCTCATTTCTTGTATGTATTTCAAAGAAATGTAAAAACTACAATGAATGTTTTTAAAATGAAAATCTTATTAAGTTTTACATTATCTAAATCGTGCCTTACCATCATAATTTGTAAAAATACCACATTATTAGATTATAATTTCGAACTTATTTAAATGTTTGTGTAGTGCATAACTTATTGTAGCAATAGGAAAATCATACTGTGTAATAATTTATTGAAAATGAAAGAGATGTTAAAAAATTTAAGTATGCTGTGTTCAGAACTACCAAAAGTTTGAACACCATTGCTTGAAAAAAAGAAAGCACTTTTCTATTTCTACGAACACAATAAAATTATTTCACTCATTCATTAATTTTTTCGTCTCTACTCCGAAGGATAATTTTTTTGAGCAACTGGGTGGTGACTGGGTCTTCATTTTCGTCTAGCTTTTCAATGTCTCTAATAATTACTAATTTAGTAAAATAAGAGAGTTGCAATATTGCTTTATTAATTGTTGTATGTAAAACTTGAGAATGAGAAATCATATAAATTTATTATTTATTCTCTATGAAAAAAGCTCTGTTTTATAAACAGTACCGATATGTCTTTAAAAAAAATCTTATCATGATGGCTTTAAAATTTCTGGACGCCCCAACAAATTTTTATAGCATTTCGTAAGAGCGATTACTAAAAACCAACTAACTTCTAGGGACAAAATAAGTTTCCGAACATATTTTAGTTTAATTTATCAATAACAGGAGATTGAGGCCCTTTGGGTCTCGGAGCACAATGCTTAAGGGTTGGAGTGATCTCCAGAACATTTTTAACCGTCCCATTTTTGATTTAGGAGCTCAGGAAATAATTAAATTGTAATGAAAAATACTATCTAAAAATAATTTTTTTTTTTGTCTCTGCTTGAATTTTATTTTGTACAGAAGAGTAGTTTATTTGGAAGAATAAAGAAAGAAATATTAAATGACCTAGCCACTTCAATTAAAAAACAATAATATTCATAGAATTAATAAAATAAATAACTGACTTATTTGCTGAAAACTAATAATTTGAGCAACAATAAAATAAATAAACAATAGAAAATAAGTATGTAATATTTCTGATCTAAAATAGATTAAATTACGAATAGGTCCTGCTCAAAGGCAAGATCTACAATCTGTACTAAGCTATAGATAATTTTTATATTTTCATAATGTATTACTTTCTAAGGTATGATACAATCATTAAAAAAGAAATCAACCCATTAGTCCATGCTATCATATTTTCTATCACAGTTCTATCAGGTGGAAATAGATTATGTGAATTCTAAATAAAAAACAAAATATTACCCATATGGAACTGCTACACGAGATTGCGACATACGTTAAGTATGATAACTATAAAGTATGATAACTATACGTTAAGTATGATAAATACCCGTTCTGAGGTCCCCTAGATTAAAATTAAGTCCCTCAAAATGATTTGTATACATGCCTTGGTGTTGTATAATTTGCCTAGGTTGTAACTGCAACCGAGATGAAACCGACCGACCGAAATTATCCCTTTACATCATTTTTGTCCTACCGCCCCCGTTATTGTCCCACCGGCCCCTTTTTTGTCCTACTGTCCCCTTTATTGTCCCACCGCCCCCTTTTTTGTCCTACCGCCCCCTTTTTTGTCCTACCGCCCCCTTTATTGTTCCACCGCCCCCTTTTTTGTCCTACCGTCCCCTTTATTGTCCCACCACCCCCTTTTGTCCTACTGTCCCCTTTCCAGGAAAAATATTACTTAGCGCTCCCCAGAAATCAATTTTTTACAAATTTTAATAGTAATTAATTGGAAATATATAATTATTAATGTTTTTTTCTTAAAATATAGCAAATAAAAGTATAAATTAGAAACATTTAACATGGAAATCATGGAAAAAAAAATTAAAACGATCGAAATCATCTTAATGAGATGGATGGACCGGGTATTCTGCTACCAATTTAGTAATCCTCGGCTCTATTTTCGTCAGCAGTAATATTGTTGACCGTGACAACTTGTAGTTCATCGCCTCCCAAATGCACTTGTGGCCATCACCGCCCCCCTGAATCGCTGCAGCTCCCACTAGGAGGCGGTAGCACCCACTTTGGGAATCACAGCTTTATATCATCGATTTTACACATTTTTTAGGACTTTCTCAAAAACGGCTCATACCATTTTTATTAAACTCGGTAAGTCAACGTAAAATAAAGTGGTATTTAATATCAGATCGGTATTATCCTCATTGAAATTGTCTTAGAGGACTTAAACATGGATTTTTTAAAAGATCTTTCTCTAAAATATTTTTAATATTGTTTGTTTAATATAATTCAAATTCAAACCTGTACTGCTACAACCCATGAAGGGTCAGGGGTTCAGTACTTTCTAAAGAAGCACTGTTACTAGACTAACGGTTGTGCAAGGAGGTGATTTGGTCAGAATCAGATTTTTACCCAATCAAGGGTACCCAATTTAAGAGGCTGGATGGACCCAAGGAGGGCTCCAGAAGCCAAAGGAGTTGACTCACGGCTACAGTGTAACAGAAAACAATTTTCTGCCCAACCGGATTCGAACTCGGGTCCTTATCCTTAGAGTTATTAACTACGCGCATTACCCCGTGGCTACCGCACTCCCTTAATATAATTAGCCATTAAAAAGTTTTTACTAGTGGTGAAAAATTGACTAATATATTTATTTATTTATTTTTTTAATTTTATTTATTTATTGATATTTACAACTGTATAAAAAATACAACAAGTAAATTTGATCATAATGACATAATGATATGATACAGGATGTAGAGAAACTACCCAGTAGTAGAACTCTACAAACAGTTTACAATATAAGGTCACGAGGCCATCTTCTTTTCAGGCGCCTCGGTGGATTGCCAGGAATGGAAGAGGAAGCAAGGTTAGAAACTAGTGGGTTTGGGTGGTTAGGACTAATATAAACTGTGAAAGGAGTTAATTAACTAAAGTATATAGGAGGAAAAAAAGTTTTTCCAGGTTAAAAGAACATTTCCGGATATAAGTACGTATTTAAAAAGTTGTAGACTTTATGGGAAAATTACGAAAAACGCTTTAATATGGTACAAGGTATATTCTAACATGTGTAAGACCATACGGACGCAAGTGCATTGTGTTGGTCCGTTTTGTTAATTAGATAACTTTTTTCGTCACCATGATTACTTAATAATTAATTATTTTTTATTTCATACGGGGAAAAGCATCCAATAGCGGGCAGATCTACTGTTGCATCTAGGATAGGTTATTGTAAAATGAATAATTTAGGTGACGTTTGTCTGCGATTTCTGGGTATTGCAGTGTAGTGTATTTGTTTTGCTTGAGATTTGAGTAATGTTCCCTCAGACCTGGAGGGCCAGTGTGTAGTTGCTTACTGACCATCATTGGAATCGCTAATCCTCTACGCCTATTAATTAAAATATAAAGATTTGTAACTATGAATGGGAGTGCGGTGGCTAAGTGGTAAGGTGCTTTGCTACAATCTCCAGTGTCCTGGGTTCGAATCCATCTAATCAGATAATTATTTATTCTATTAATGTAGCCGTCAAGAAGCAGCTCATATTATTATTTATTACACAAGTATATGTAAGTCATAACATTCTTTGGCAGCCTTGTCAAGAAATCTTTAATTCTGCAATATCGAAATCCAATATTGGTATTTAAATTTGACGTTATATAAGTTATTTTGCATGAATGGCTAACAAAGGTTCTCAAAAGTCCCTCATTGTATATTTAAGTACAGTCCAATACATAAGTGACAATTATGAAACAAATAATAACCAAACATATTCGTTTAGATTCTCTTCCTGATTTTTTTTTAAATAGATTCTTTATTAAAAATCCTTGTATAAGTTCTATGTTTTTCTCCAAAATAGCACTTAAATAAAGTAAGAGATAGTTCATTGAAAGCCCTTTTAGATCAGAAATATGTTTTTTTTTAAATTTTTATATACTTTATTACATTCCCTATATGCACTACTATCAGCAGTTTATTTTTTTAAATTTAAAGATGAGATAGGCACAATGATAAAATTTTATGTGTAAACACAACTAAATTTTTAACATTATGAAGATAATAATAAAATTAAAAGACTTATATTTATAGCTTCCAGAAATTTAAATATATTTTTCTGTATTATTTGCAAGTGCATCTGTCATAGCGAGTGGTGTCTCATTAAAATTTTCTCATGTTTAATAAAGTAGTGTGGTTTCAATCATCTCCGGCACCCTGAAGGAAGACACAATATCCCATTCACCCTTTCGTCAAAATTACTTCTTAATTTTTAATAAGCGAAACTTTTATTCCTTCTTAAATAATTTTTTTCATCAAATCTTAAGTCATATCACAATTTTAGAGTGTTATATTTTTTTTATGTAGAAAAGTATTGAATTTGATTCTTAAACCTCTCTTCGACAAATTTTATCACAACCCAAATCCTCAAAATCAGACCTAACACAATCTTCCCATCGACGTTTCGGTCGTTACCAAGGATGCTTGAGAAAATGAGTACAACTGATTGCATCTTCAGCGAAAGCTGTCTAATACCTTATTAAGTCACGTGCCACAAACATTTTTGCCGTTACCTATTTCAGGGAAGAATACACTGAACAAAAATAATGGATGGCTTTTAAGTCATTGTAAAAATGAACTAAATTAAAGCCTGCATCTAAAGCAATATGGGGATTCTTAGGTGAAAGGTTGTCAAAGCATATTACGGCAGCTATTTAACTCAAATGTCTTCTCGGTTATAGTTATTTGTGAGGCTGGTATGAACAGAGCTATAATTCTCGACTAAATGTTCATGCTCTTTAGAAAAACAGATATTCTGGCTTATGAATAAAATCAATGTTTTAACAGGGAAAACGTTGCCTAGTTATTTTTAAACTTCAATAACTATAATGCGAGGAAAAGGATGTGAAATCAGGAAGCGATGTGTTTTTTACCTCCAAACCGAAGGTGTGGTATAACCAAGTTCTACTGGTAGAAATGTCGATGAAAGTGGCATAAAATAAATTTAATATTACTTAGAGGTGTAACATCCAATTTAGTAATTTCATGAAATAAGTACCTAATTATTTTATGAACCAAAGATGTTTTGAAAAAAAAAAATCTTATATTTCACGCACATTTCTCCTCCGGAGAACTTTAATTCCCAAGGTCTAATGTAGCCATTGACATACTTTCTTAGGCATCACTTCTCATTTTAAATTAAACTATATAAAATATAAATTAGAAAAATAAAATTATATATAAAAAAAAATAATTTAACAACATATATAATCATTCAGAATCGTTATAGTATTTGTATAATTTTTATCACATTACTTAAGAAATTAATAATTCCGTTTCAGAATCGAGATTTTCTTCAAATTTTGCACCTATGTCGTATAAAATATAAACATGGAAAAATGTAAACTCTTATTAAGATAAATCTACTCGCTTTTTTAAGTACAAAACTATTTAGTCCTCATAATTGGGCAGAAAAACAGAACAAAAAAACAGTCAGTTTTAGAATTTCAGAAGCTTCCCTGATTTAGTGTTATTTTGCAGTATATTTCATACCCTTTCATATGTTAAACAACACTACAGGTTAAGTAAATATTTTTCAAAACCTGATTAAAAGATTTTATTTTAATTTTTTCAGAAAGTAAACATTTTCAAACTTTCAGATTTATTTCTTGAATTGGTTGCATTGATCTGAATCACATAGAATTGGCTTCAATGTTAAAAAAAATAAATACTAAAGCTCCCCTCTCATGAATTCAACTCTTTATTCATATAAATTAATATAACAATGTTAATATTAAAGTTTGACACTATTAGACACACAACACTACCTCTTATCCAAAATATCCAATTTTCTCAGCCCCCTCTTCAAATACGTTCCCAATGGAGTAGAAGAGCTTCCTCTCAATCCGTTATTGGTCCATCAACCCCACGCAACCATGGGGCATAGAAAAAAATTAAAGTTTAAATAACAATAAACATAATATAACATAGGCCTTAATAATGATTCAGGTAATACGCCTCGTTATATAAGGAGATTATTTTATTTTCGTAAGCTCTAAAATCCATAGAAAAATTTTTAACATATATTTTCATAGTAGTTTCGGACTAGATATTATTGTATGAAATTTTAGTGGATTTATTTGATAGGCAATGCTTTATCGAAAAAAAAAAAACGAGTGGACGTGTCTCAAGAAAATTTCACATTTTTCCAAGCCTAAATCAAGGTTCAAAAGTTTTTTAATCTGATCTATCCTTCCTTTTTTCTTCCCCTCAAAAAAAAAATAATGATAATAAAAATAAAATAATGGACAACGGACAGAAAAAAAAAAACTATAAATGAGGAAAACAAATCGAAATGTTATTTTTTAATTGGTATATCTAGAAATGAATGGGATGGAGATGGATGAGAAAATCTAAATTATCTATCTCAGAGGTATACCTTGCCTCTTTAGAGTTTGAATGTCACGATTCTTTTATTATTTTTGTCGAAACTTCTTCAAAATAAATATGAGCCGGCCCAGATGGGTGCTAATCGTCTACGCACAAAAATGTGAGAGAGAAAAAATATTTATACAAAAGAAGAATATTCATAATTATATCCCCCAAGTTAAACTAATTCAGTGAACTATGATCAAATAACTGAAATAAATATGTATTATAAACAAGTACAAATTCTTCACCATGAAGGTCAATATTTAAATTTCAAGATAGGAGTAGATAGAGAAAATTATTCATTACTTTCTCCAGTACCCGCAACATGTCCAACAGTCATACATCTCATCCACACTACTTACCCTCGAGTTGGTATTGACGAAGATAGAAACTGATAAATAGCTTATGTTATTCTGGAGTAATTTCGCGAGAGCTAAACTCAGTTATTTTACGCCTACATGAATATCGATTCGTCTTGAGAAAATGTTTGAAATCACTTTCACATTCTGCTTTTTGAATAATATCATTATTCTCCGATTCATGCTGTAATTGGTGGGAGTTCTCAGAAGGGGGGTTTATAATATTTGTTGGGAGGGGGAAAGAATCCTCCTACGCCCTAAACAAGGATGTCCACCCGATTATGGGTAATAAATGCAAGGATGAATATTTCAATAAAATAAAATCTTAACATTTGAATAGTTTTAATTTTGCATTAAAACTATATTTGAAAAGATAATAAAAAAATATATATATTGAAATAGGAAGATTATTATCATTGGGCGATTCTGGCGTTTTTAAAGTACTGAGTCAAGATATTGTTATTAATAATTTTTTATTTCGTATTGAAAACAGCACTGTCAATTTTTTTTGTTTTAGTTTATATTAAATCAATAGAATCCCAGTGCTAATAAATAATACTAAGTTTTTTTTTTCGTATATTAAAAATAAATTTCCAACGTTTTCAGCGATAATTTTAAGATTTCCAGCTTTCATATTATATAGATAAATAAATATATATATTATAGGAGGGGCCATCAGAACTCCTGAAAAACCAAAAAAGATTTTTGTCTTAAAAATATAATTAAAAAAAAAAACTGATAATGTCCTACTGTGTTACTTATTTTCAAGCAACAATTTGCGACGGGGCTAACAGAACTCTCATCAGAACTCCTGAAAAGCCTAAACAAAATTTTCATCAATTAATATTTCTTAGTCCGGGAAAACTGCAAATGTCCCACAGTGTATCTTCTTTTCTGGCAACAATACGATATTATTTTATGAGGATAATTTTTAGAACTAGAGGCAGGGCGAACTGAACTCTCATCAGAAATCCTGAAAAACCAAAATAATAACATATTATCAAGCAGCAAAACGATCTTTTTTTTAAGGATAATTTTTAGAACTCGCGACAGGGCCAACTGAACTCTCATCAGAAATCCTGAAAAACCAAACAAACAAATTTGCTTCTAAAATATTTTTAAGTCCGGTAAAACTGCAAATGTCCTACAGTGTATTTTCTTTTCTAGCAACTATACGATATTATTTTATAAAGATAATTTTTAGAACTCGCGACGGGGCCATCAATAATAATATGTCTTCCATATAGATTCCAGCTAAGGATAACAAATTTAGAAAACAAGATTTCAATTAAATTAATAAAAAAACAATGAAGGTAATTACTGTCATTGCGAACAAGTAGGAAGAGTATAGATGCAACTGGAAAGTACTTACTACACCGCAGCACGTCTTCAGAACGTCATTAAAAAACTAACGTTTTTGCAATTTTCTTCCTAAGAAAGATTTCCTAACGGGATGTTCCTCTTGATTCTCGAATGCTTTAAAAAAATAAAGATGATTTAAATCTCAAAATAATAATATATTTTTTTAAAATTAAAATAAAATTTATAGGATTTCATTTGAATTTTTATTTAACTTTCCTGTAGAAATATAATTGAAAGGGTAAGTCAGCTCTTGAAATAGCGAGTCAAAGTTATGAATAAGTCATAATAATTTTAAAATTATAAGAAATAAACTAATTATTTCTTTTTATAAGTAAATATTAATAGTAGAATTTCAGAAAACCATGAATTTAATGGACTCCATAATTCATTTTTTAGCCCAAATTTTATATAATTAGCTCTCTTGTTATACAAAATCAAAAATAAATTTTACCAATACTATTTCTCAGCATATACTATCATAAAAAGAACATCTTGGAAAGAATATAAAATAAAAATAATATTCATGTTTTAAATGAATTAAAAATCTGAACATTTGTATTGCTACTATTACTAAAAGTGAAAGGCATTGAATTTTTAAATAAGTAAAAAATATTTAGCTGTAAAATTTATAAATAATAAAGAAGGAATTAGTTTATAACAATATAATAAATAAATAATTAGAAAATACTATAATATTTATGTTCCAATAAGTTTAAATATTATAAGATTAAATAATGCCTTGGTTTAAATATTATTGTAACCAAAACTTCCTTTAAAAAATGGGACCTTCCTTGAAACTATAAGCAAATACGATGGACGCCAGTAAAACTAAGATCATGACAAAAACTGATTTAAATATTTATATTTTTTCAAAAGAAGATTCAAGTTTACGATAATAAGATAAGGAATAAATTTAATCAGTACAATTATATAATAAAATGCAAATAATGGATTCTTACATATATTATGTATTATACTATAACCAATGTTACATGAGAATCGGAGGTTCTGTTTGTGTAACGCTTTCCGTGGTAATATGGTCGTATATCTTAGAAATGTTATGACCACTAACGCCAACATTGCCTTATTTACTAATTTTTTAAATGAGTTTGATAATTAAAAAAAATCTTTTAAAAAAATACCTTGTTTATATAGTACCTATAAACATATAAACTTATACTTACCAATATCTCTATCAGATACCTACATTTTTACTATAAACGTTTTGATAATCTCAAAAGAACTATCGTATATTAATATCTATTACTACGACAGATAACAGATATAAAACATCTGTTTTTTTATGACCAGACGAAAGAATAATAAGTTATTCTTTAGCATTATTATTTGTAGATAATATATTATTATCTATAATAATATATTATTATGTACAATATTATATATTGTTTCTGTCACAGTAATTACTGATAGCAATTACATTTTTTATGGATAAATTTAATTATCATTCTGTGATTGTAACAGTAAGTATTAAGAATTAAGTTACTGTATGTATTAATCTACATTATATTGTAGATATACAATATTGTAACAATCTTTACATATATTACACATAAAGCCTATGTTCATTTGTTGATTCTGCACTGACTTGTAAACAACTGTACGTAGAATTACTTATATATTTAAAAGTAATTAGTTATGAAATATAGTATTTATTAATTACTTTACATATTTTTTTCCGTAAGGCTTTAAATATCAGACCATTTAGGGTTTCCTGCTATGCATAGAAATGGATAAAAATTGAAAATAATTGCAAGAGAGACGAAAATAAAAATTCTAGGAAATGAATAACAATATAAAAAATGCAAATTAAAAAAAAGCCTAATTTTCCTATTTATGGATTATGTACAATAATTATAAATATATAAGTTTATATTTATATTTAGATGTTATCATATTATTTTAAACGATATTATTATATAATTTACACCTAAGAGATTAGAATTGGATAAATATCTGCAGAAAGAAAACTAGCCACATAGTAACTGAATAATAATAATAAGAAAAATTGACTTAAAGTTAAATACAGAAATAATAATATGAACCGCTACATTCGATGAAGAGTCCAGGGTACAGTACATTGTAAGGAAGTAAAAACCATACTGTTTTTAGTATGGTTCCAGAACCCACAGGGTTGACTTACGTTTACAGTAACAAAATATGTAATTATGAGCCGCAGCCGGATTCAAACATCCGAACATTCGAAAATACTGAAAATAAATGTAACATCGATTTTATGATTCCGCGTATCATATTTAAAATAATATAAGAAATATGTTCCAATAAACTGGATATGAGTAAAATTACATGCAGTTGTAATTTCTTTTACAAAGGTCAAGAAGTAATTGCAATTACTTTTATACAATTACAATACTTGTATTTTTAAGAGCCTATTTCTGACTGCGAATATTGTGGTGAAAAATGTTACGCAAAGATATTAATATTTTGAAAATCATTTTTAAATATCATTTATAGAGGCTGATATTCAAAAAAACCTCTTCTGGGAAAGGTTTAGGGCGAAGGAAAATGTGCAGATAAATAGTATTAATGTTATTAGAGAATTTAAAACATAGGCGCTCACATTAAATTCTGGTTGCAAATATTTTTGTTGCAAATATATAGCCCTTAAATTGTAGTACCTCATTGGTTGGTGGTTCCTTTAGTATATATTTATTATAAAAATTGAAACTCAAGGAGCTATCTAGTCTATATATTCATTTTTGGAAAATAATTTAATCTTGGAATATTTCATGTACCTAAGTTGATATTTTTATTGTAAATGTTGATATTTAAAACCTATTTACCCCAAAAAATTTTAATTTTAGTAAGTTTTAGCTGAAGAATTTTATTAAGTCGATGTATCAACTTTTGATAGAAACCTCATCGGTTGTGTGTTTTCAGTTTGTTTTCGACGTCCTCGCGGACAGGTTTGGTTGTGATCTTGTCTTCGTTGATCACTTGAATATTTACAATTAAAAACGGGCATAGATTTATATTGTTACTGCAAATCAAGTACACTCTTTCCTCTTTTTTTAATGTTTTCTTAGGCGGTTTTGTGCATGAATTTGTGCTACTGGAATGAACGAAAATATTTGTAATTAGCGACAATTCGATGCTTCTCATCACCTTTTTGCAATGATACAACGTTTTATTGTTTCCGGAGCCTTCCTTTGCTTGTGTCTTTCTTTAAAAATAACTTTTAATAAATGAATCACAAATCTAAAGTTCTCGCTTTTCGGTCACAATCGAAATCTGCATCTATTATTCAATATTCACTTGATCATGAATGTAGAAAACGCAACCGAAAACGTAACTTGTTGGAAGAGGTGAAAAGGAATTATAAAAATAAGTTACGTTTTCGGTTGCGTTCTTTAAATTTATGATCAAGCTGTTTTTCCAAAACAGTTTGATCCTGTTCAAGTGTTTTCCAGGTTTGAGTTGGAGAGGTTTGAAGAGGTGAAAAGGAATTATAAAAATTTCTCCAACTCAAACTTAGAAAAAACAATTTTCAATTAATATGAAATGTGGGTGCTATCTCAAATCAATGAGGTGTATGTGTGGAAGAAATTTGCTACAAAAATATATTCGGAGCAGCGATAACTAAAATATAATTTTTAATTAATTTATTTGTAATTATTAAAGTAATACTTAATACTGACCTGTTCTACAGTTTCTAGACTGAAATAAAGTACCCTTATTATATTTGTAATATCAATTATAATTAGCAATAGTAAATATATTAATATATACTTGCGAATAAGTGATTCATATTAACATGTTAAAATTATGTAATTTTACGTTTTATAATTAACAATAAATTATAAAAAGAAAACAGAAGTTACGTCTTTTTTTCATTATTAAATGATTATGCACCAATTGTTTTAAAAAATCATCAAAGGTTTTTGTAAAAAATTGTTATTTTATTTTTTTAGTGCGATACCTCTCATCCCTAGTTGTTTGTTTATTTCGTTTTATTATTAATATATTCAAGGGGTATCAAACTCTTCACACTTTTTCTTTACCTTAATTTACCGGATCTTTTCATAATAATAGTTGTTATCATGTCAATAAAAAAGTGTAAAACGAAATATCAAAAATTAGAAAAATATATATATTTATTTATACATATGAATAAATAGACGTAGGGCGTCTAAGAAAATAGTAGGTAAATCATATTTTTGAAAAGTAATAATCTGTAAAGAAAAAATTGCTGATCTTCAAAAACTAGTACTTCAAATACTCATTCACTATATGAAAGATCTGGTGCGGTGCGCGTATCACTAAACTTTCACTTACCACCCTGCATACGTCCCCAGGTTTTGTGTAAATTGATGGGCCCGAGTTTTGCAGTTTTCGGGATTATAAAAAAAAAATTTAAAGCCCAGGAACCACGAAAATAATGAATTTTTTTTCTATTTTTGTGTTACAATAAAAACCTATATGTTAGCGTGCCACGAAGTGGGACAAACGGATATAAATTTTGTTCCTGCCAAGAATACATTCGTTTAACTAAAGATAACTGAGTTGTAATATAATCAGAAAAGATCATACGATCTCGGATTTTACACTGTTTATTATTAATAACAATGAAAACTTGTTATTTTTTTTTTATTAACAAAATAACAGGTGCTTTACGGGAATATTATTTGAAATTTTTGCATTTAAGCCATGTAAGATTATTTCAATAGGGACAAGAACTATTGGTATTCAAAAGCATTTAATTGCTCATTAATTCACACAGTTTAATAAACATCGTTTACGCCGTTTTGGAGAAAAACGAAGGAATGTTAAAAATCGATCGTATAAAGTGGCACTTCTGTTCTGTCCGGGCTTAAAACTTTTAGCTGTCACATCCCAGGCTTATACCCGTCTTAAATGCGTAATTTCAGTTATTTACGACTTTTCGTTGATGAGCTAAGTTGACATACACACACAGACCATTTTGCAAAACATGGTAATTGGACTCAGGGGACCTCAGAACATGTATTTCCATTGAAAAATCGATTTCAAAATTTTGCTCGATGGCAATACTTCCCTTTACTATATATACCATACATAGGTAAGTAAAATTAAAAAAAAAACCTTAAATTGTATTTTCTTGGGGTATTATGTTGTTAAAGCAAATTTGTAATTTGTTGTATTTAATATAAATTATATGTTATTGAAAATGGGCTAAAAAGAAGTACGATAAAATAAAGAAGTGTGAAGCGTTTGTTATCACTTTAAATGATATATAATTAAAATCATTACAACCATTAAAAAAATTAACATAATTAATTTTTTTATTTTCTACGTGTCTACTAAAAATAAATGCTTATTGCATAAATAAAAATAAATTATACTGCAAATTTATTATTTGAATTTAAAACACATTTTATATAAAATCTGATCGATCCATAAAACAATAAAAAATGTACAGTGTAATGTAGTGTGTTGAAAATCAATTAGATAATATATTAAAATAGTACTTTTTATTTATTTCAAATATTCAAAACGACTGTTTGTAAAGTTGTACCAATTAAAGTAAGTTAATGCAGATCATTAATCATTGTTTGAAGAATTTAATTACTTCGTTTTTCAACATTTCAATTAATTTAGCAATTATAATAAAAAAAAAAGTCAAATATATTATATCAAATCATAAAAATACGTTTCATTCAAATTAAATAATTTACGTTTAATTTTATGACAGATTCAATATGGTAGCCACTAAAAAATAATAAGAATTAGTAAAAAAACATTAAAATATTAATATTTCAGAAGTAATTCAAAAAAGCATATTCGACTATTTATGCTTCTGTCAAACGGATTTTGCCCCGAGAATGTCGTTGAAAAGCAGGAGATATGGAGGGGAAGGGGGGAGTGGTGCCTCACTATATAAGACTCGCCAGGGTGAGAGGCTGCATCAGTTCATCCAACACCGACAACATGAACAAGGTAAAATTACAACATATATTTAAACATAAAAATATAACACACATACATATAAACTACACTAAGAACTATTTGATTCACTACTCACAGATTACACGATCTGGAAAAAATATTAGAACTTTTCGTGACGATCAAAGGATATTTCGGCAGTATATTTTTATGTATCAATAATTTCAAAAAAATTAATCTTAGGACTGATTTTAACTCTCTGTTTTCTTGTTTGTGAGTTTGTATGATCGATAAAAGTTTTTACTACATTCCGAAAAATATTTTTATAGCTTCAAAATGTAATAAAATTCGAACTTTTCAAAAATTATAACTTCTATCCACTCTAAAATGACGATTCATTGTTCATAAAGATTTTTAAAAATTTAAAAATCCTCTTAAATCTACATAAGAAATCATTCTTGATAAACTAATTTTTAAAACAATTTTATTGGCTCCAAAATTACACGGAAAGAATATTTTATGACAATTTAATATGAAATCAAATAAATAAAATTAATGATATCACCTTTGATTGAACTTCTTATTAGACCTAACATAAGGAGCGTTGCTATAACGTTAGGGCGTTGGATACTAAACCGGTAAGTCCGTATTCTGATCAGAAAGTTATCAAGACCAGCAAGGATTTCTTTTTCTCCCTTCGCTGTTTTTTTTTTTCATTTAAAAATCAACTTTCATTTGAGGCATTAAGAAATTTTACAGAATATTTATTTTAATATAAGAACCGAATTATCTCGCAATAATCGGTGAAAAGTCTGTTCCTATGGCACACGTAACCTGTAAATGCGGAAGAATGACATGTGCTATTCGGATTCAAAGATCTTGTGTAAATGCGCAACTTAGTTATTATTGTCATCACACCAAGTCAGATTACGCTTGCCAAAATGAAAGTGGGAAGGAGTAAGCAGACTTCCAATAGCTCTTTGGACGAAAAAAATAATACTTATTTCGAGTTACACACGCACATACATTCCTACATACACTCTAACAAATATACGTGTAGTTATACGAGTATATGTCAGATTGGGATAAGTTACTTACGCACTGTGAACAAGAGACCTAATATTTGACTTTTATAATAATAATTTTTAGTCAGTTTTATAGGATGAGCATGACGCTGACAGACTCGAAGATGACAAAGACGAAGGCTGTTCCAACATCTACGAGTTAACGTCGAGCGGAAATGAGAAGAGCCAAAGCAAATTACATTGTTTCCACAACAAGAAGTTTCTAACTATTGTCCCTTTCTGTGTTTCCATTGTTTTGAGGACTACAGCGTCCCGGCTATTAATTCCTAAGGAAAGCTCCTCGCTGAAATGCATACATTAAACTTGTTTTTTTTCTCTTTACTTTCTCTAATTTACTGGAAAGAGACATTATCTTCGCTACATACTTGGAACAACAGCCTCTAAACTCCGACTTGAATTCCATTGCTACATTGATTATGCTGACTATATTTAATTGTGAACAATACTGAAAATGACAACTGATAAAAAAAGGTGACATTATTTTTATACAATTTAAACATGATAGTGGACAAACATTCATTAGCTGAAAGATCTTACTAAACTTTACGAAATAAAAAATTTTCATGCAAAAAAAGTTATAAATAACTGACAAATGATGCTCTCAAAAATGAAATTAGTTCTTCATATGTGATGCATGAGTTGGCTGGTTTGAAAATAATATGTCTAGCATTTTTAAACTTTTAATGTTAATTTTTTTTTTTTTTCAGCTTTTGCTGGTTTCACTAGCATGCATAGCGCTAGTGCGATGTGAGGAAAAGAACAAAGAAGGAACAAGAAATACACGTGGATATGCTCTAGGATCAAGGTAAAATTTTCAGCGTGAAATCAATTATTCATTTATCATTATCACGCAAAGATGTATTATACATAAGATTTTTTTAAGTAAATATTTTTTAGTATGAATAAAAATCTGTACATTTTATTTATTTTCTTCACAACCGGTCAATTGTCTTGCGAGGGAGTAGGACCGTTAGAAGTTCAACATTTAAACTATCATGAGGAAGGTCGTTGAGACCGAAGCCGATTTTAAACAATAAATAAAATTACTGGAACACTTTAAATTCTTAAGAAATATATATATAATTCTTGGTCAATATCATAATTCAAGAAATATTTTATTACCTATGTTTTTTAGATTTTTCTAAACTAAATTAGCCATAGAACTTATTAAAAACAAATAAAATTTTGTTACATGAGAGGCCTAAGTCAATAAATATTTTATTACCTAACTATTTTCGGATTTTTCTAACTAAATTTGATATAAGAAAATATAGTTTACCATAATTTCATAGTTTATAATAATTTCAGTGGCAGTGGTGGTGACTATGGAGGTGGATCTGGCGGATACGGAGGAGGTGGAGACTTAGGAGGACACAGTGGTGGTTACGAGGCGGGGCTTAGTGGAGGATCTAGCGGTGACTACAGTGGCGGCTATGGTGGTAGCTACAGCTATGGGGGTAGCGCTAATTACGGGTCTTCTGAAAGCAGTGGTTACGGATTAGGAGGAGGACTTTCCGGACATGGATTTAGTGGAGGTAGCAGTGGAAGTTATGGAAGTGATCTTGGAGGAGGAAGTTATGGAGGAAGTTACGGAGGAAGCTACGGTGGAAGTATAGGAGGAGGTGAATCACATGGACTTACTGTTGCAAGTGTTGGGGGTGGACATGGAGTCGAAAGTAGCAGCTTGGGAAGTGGAAGCTACAGTGGCAGCAGCAGCCTGGGAAGTGGAAGCTATGGTGGCAGCAGCAGCCTGGGAAGTGGAAGCTATGGAGGTAGCAGCTATGGTGGCAGCACATACGGTGGCAGCCTTGGTGGGCACAGCCTAGGAAGTGGTGGACTCGGAGGAGGTAGCTACGGTGGAAGTTATGGAGCTAGCTACGGTGGTGGATATGGCGGTGGAGATCTTAGTGGCTACCACAACCTGGGTGGACAAGAAGGTGGACACGAAGGTGGTGATGAGGGTAGTAATGAAGGTAGTCATGAAGAGAGCAGCTCTGGAAGTGGGTGGGTACCACTTTCCGGTCATGGTGGAGATGGTGGAGCTGGGGGATATGGAGGATACGGAGCAGGAGGATACGGAGCTGGTGGATATGGAGCAGGAGGCTATGGAGGCGGACTTCTCGTAGGACACTTTCCCCTAGTTCACCAGGAACCACATGTCCATGAGACCACAAAGGCCATCCCCGTACACAAGACATTGGCTATCCCTGTGCCACATCCAGTAGCCCACCGCATTGCCATCCCAATCCCAGTCAAAGTACCAGAACCTTACGCTATCAAGATCCCAGTTCCAGTACCAGTCGAGAAAACAGTTCAGGTTCCAGTCGAGAAAGTTATCCCCTACCCAATAGAGAAGCCAGTACCCGTCAAGGTCGTTAAGAAGGTACCCTATCCAGTTGCCAAGCCATACCCTGTACCGTACCCCGTCTACAAGGTTAAATACGTATACCACACAAAGAAGCACCATGACTAGTCGACTGCCTTCCCAATTGTTGTTATTTGTTGTTGTTATATATTGTTATAAGACTGGGCCCTGTAAATATGCGTAAAATATATTTTTTATAGTAAAATTTAATATTGTTTCTTATTTACCTTTTAAATACCAAATAAGCATTTCAATAAATGTACATTGCAGATGTTAGGAATTGATGCATTTAAAGACAAAAAAGTTTTTTAGTTGATCTGGGAAAACAAATATCATAACATTTCAAAACCAGCAAGTCTATGTACGATTTTTTTATATTTTATTTATTTATATAGTGTAATAGTTTTGACACTAGATTGGTAATGGAGTACAAAGTTTTTTTTTCAGTTCCAATCAAGGGCTAAAAAAAAGTTAAGTAAATAAGCAAAGACATTAAAAATTCAAAAAACGACTCGGCTGGTTTTGGGAAATATTTTTTTGTTTTACTTATGTTTACACTTTTATTTCAAATAATATTAATGAAAGTAAAAAACAAACGCAGTCTAACATAAAAATATAAATTGATATCATCAGCTCATTCGTTTTTCACTGCACTTATTTTCGTAACACGTTTAACAGTCCTCAGTTAAATAAGTAACGAAAATATCGTCGTTCAATATCGACCAATAGTTAATTCACCAACAAAATCTGTTAAATTTTTATGATTTTGTCATATTTTGTATTGAACTTTGACAAAAAATTATTTATTAAACACAAATAATTAATTATGAAACACAAAAAAATGTTTTCAATTTTCTTACGATATATACTATAACTTTAACCTAAAACATAACAAATTTGGTGTTTATAAAATTTTAATGATACGAAAATAAACATGGAACCAAGATAACGTACAAAAAGATTTTTAAAAAAATTTACAACTTTGACGGAATCATAAAATCACTCTCAGGATCAAAAAATTCACTAGAAAATTTACTATTCTATGTTAGAGACACTTCACCGTATCTCTACAATGAACCTAAAGTTTGTTGCCAAGTTTGTTAATATTGTAACAAGTGAAAGCTAATTGAATATATCAAGCTGCTACGTTTTTAAAAGTAGAAACGATTTCTTTTCCTGAGGGTGCAGCAGTAAACAGATCAATTTATTTTCTTCGCAATTTAAGCAATTGAAAGTCTATAATTTGCCTCGGACAATTATAAATATTTTCCCTATCAATAAAAAATTAAGTATAAATTTATGATAATTATGATTTCTCGTGGATCGATCCTGTTCCAGACCCTTTTCTAATATTTTATACTAATATGGTGCTACAAAATGATATTATTTTAAGAGTTCACTAATGTATACACTAAACATTACACCTGTAAGTATGAAGCTTCGTAGGATATATTGATGAAGATTTTAAGAAATTTAAGGATAAATATTTCACGTACCTCCACATCTTACTGTAGGATAAAGTACAATAGTTTAGAAAAAAAATTAAGAACTCATGAATTGAATAAAAATCTGTGATCTGTGAAATTTCGTTATGAATTTTTATTACTGTTTTACAAATAAAAAAAAAATGTTTAGTATCTGAATTAAAAATAAAATGGATACAAAAAAAACAAATATATACACATAGGTTTTTGAATTAACTATAATAATTTTTTTAATTCAATATTTATTGATTTTATTGGAATATTCTAAAATTTACATTTATTTTAAATAGATCGTGTGAAATAAAATGTGTTAATACCAGATAGTAAGCTGATATATACTGCTATAGATATTATTTAAATATCTGGATTATACCATCGTTTAAATGTTTAGTCATTGTAATATATATGAATATAAAATGAATTGTTTATAGAGATAAACTGCATACAAATGAGCAAAGGAGGTGAGATGTTGTTGAAAGAGAATATTTTAATAAAAAAATATAATCCTAAAAATGTTTTTATACACATATTTCCTAAAATAAGAATGTTAATTACTCGTAAACATTATAAGTTAAAATATGGGAACTGTAAAAAGTAAAAAGAACACAAATTTTAATTGTTTTAGCCATTTTACTTATAGCGACACTTTTAATTAAAAATTTAATTTCCACTAGTGCTCTTCCTTTAAAATTGGTGATAAAAAAATATCATAATTATAATGGGACAGAACTAGCAGACAAGAGATTTTAATCAGATATCAATTATCATGTAAGATCATCGAAACGTTTAGACTATTACACACATGAAATTTAAAAACTAAGTAATTCAATACTTATGTTTTTATTAACAAAAAATTAGTTTGTTGTTTATAAGTATTTTTATTATGTATATATGTATTTATTATGTATATATGTATTTTTATAATACATATAATGTAAAATAAAGACGCCCTGACATTTATGTACACAAAACCATTTAAACAACGGATCTAAAAAATACATGAACATTTGTCATTGAATAGGGGTTGTTTAATTTTCATACTACAAACAATAAGTCCTTCGTAATCAGCCAGATTTTTAGATCAGTGGAATTATTTTTAGATTTTCTATTCACTTACAGTATGTACTATAGCAGCTAACAAAGTAACAAACTTAAAAAAGCTCCCACGCGGTTCTTCGCTGAAAGTAGGTCAAAATAAATATTAAAAAGATATTTTTTTATGAAGAAGCAAACGCTCATACATAAATAAAGCGATTGTTAGTTGACGGTTGTGAAAATTTATTTTTTCTTTGGCTGCAAATAAGGAAATCTTATTTCTAATTGGAGAAGATGGTCGGGGAATACGGTCAACAAAGAAAAATATAAATAAACAAAAAAAAAATATTTATTACATATCTTCTTATCTACATAATATTATATTTCATCCTTCACTGTTATCAATCTTCTACTGTCTAATTCTATGGTTATTAATCAATTATTTTGTATTATTCATTCAATATTTTATTCAATATAATTCCAAAAATGTTTGTATACTATTTCTGTTCAATTTTATGTTTCTCTAAATGATTGTTATTATCTCTTTTGCTCTATAGCCCTGATGAAGACCTAAAACTCAGGTTGAAACGTCGGCATAAATAAATATTTTTTTGTTTATTTATGTTTTTCTTTGCTGACCGCACCCCCCGATCATCTTCTCCAATCAGTAATCTACGGTCAACTAGTTACACCTCATTATGAAACTTTATTTCGTTCTATCGTTCCATTTTCTAATGACACATTTAATCTCATTTTCGTGCTGTTATTAAAACGACGTTTTTTATGCAGAGGAATTAATGTCAGGTTATATATGAAGGATAACAAAATGAAACCAAAAAGAGGAGAAAAAAAATATTACTGCTCAATAGTAAACCATTAAGAAAGTATTTAAATAAAGGTATCTGTATCTTTTAGTTTTTAATTTTTTAAACATTTAATATACGAGAGAAAGATAAGCCAAGGGGTACAAATGAAAATATTGTGAATACGAGAATTTTTGCAATTTACTTGTGTCTAAAGCCAATTTACGGGTCCATTATTGACAGAATTGTAAAATTATTAATCATTATTTATAATTTCCTACTCTAAGTGTTACCTTTAACACACTATTTTTGTAGTTAGTTGAATATTATTTTGTTAAGACTTTTTCTTTTGTTTGTTTTTCTTATCATGTATCAATACTCTATGTGTCTCCTTTAACCTTATGTTTGTAGTTAATTGAATATTTCTTTTATATTATCATTTTTATATTTTAATTATTATTTGCTGGCTTGAATTGACTCGATCAAAAGAGTCAGGCACCCAAGACTGCTATACAAGATCCGTAAAATCCTAACCCCTGCATACTTCCTCATTATCCGTTCTTATCTCTCCGATAGATTGTTTCAAGTAAATCACAACAGCGCTTATTCATCCCTATTCCGTCAGTCTGCTGGCGTACTTCAGAGTAGTATCCTAGGTCCTATCCTATAAACAGTTTTTACAGCTGACATCCCAGCCCATCCTAACCCTATTCTCTCCACGTATACCGATGACACATGTCTATTGTCATTGACCAATGATCCATAGATTGTATCCCAAACCCTCCAATCCCACATCACCACCTTCCTTCCACTTTGCCCTTCTTCGCAGCTCACCCCCTCCTATATATATTTTTTATTATTTTATTTTTAATTTATTTATTGATATTTACGACTGTGCATAAATACATCAACTAAATTTGAGGAAATCATAATGGTATGGTACAAGCATGTAGAGAAACTACCCAATGGTAGCACTCTATAAACATTTTTACAATATAAGGTCTCGAGGCCATCTTCTTTTCAGACGTCTCGGAGGATTGTCGGGAATATAAGAGGAAGCAAGATTAGAAACTAATGGGTTTGAGTGGTTAGGAAGTTTGTAATGGAAGGATTGATATCTGGTTCGGGCTAGATCGGTTACAAATGGAACATTAAGGTCTTTGTGGATGATTTTATTTGTGACAAAGTAGGGAGCATTTAGGATTTTACGAAGGATTTTAGATTGTAAGGATTAGATATGAGAGGAATTCGAAGCTTTAGTGGAGCCCAATAGCTCAACGCCGTATGTTCAGATAGGCCTTATAATTGTCATGTAAATCAGTCTTTTGTAATGAATTGGTAGTTTGGATCGTTTGTCTAGTAAGTGCTGTAATAGTCGAAATCGACGTGCAGTTTCCTGTCTTTTCAGTCTTGTGTGAGGATTCCAGGTTAGTCGTTTGTCTAGATGTAGTCCAATGTAGCGGATCTCCTATATATTTAAAAATAAAAAAAGTGAAAAGTAGTGAAATGTTGTTAAATATCAAAAACTTCAGAGGCAACACTGGCAGATAACAAAAACGTCTTATACAGAAAATTAATCATTTTACTCCTAGTCTGCTCACCCCATATTTGAAAATTTTAAAAAATGGCAAAATTTGGTAAGGTTAATCAAAAAAGAGTTTTAATATATTTTATCCGTATATTTGTGTTCTTAATCTTCTTTTTTTTTGTCGATGTTCAATACCTAACGAGATCTTGGGGTATTAGTGACATAAGAAAGTATTTGAGGAAGATGAGGATAGGATCCTTCCACAGCCGGACTGGTTACGTCGACAGCGCAGGACCGCAATTCCTTTCATTGTGTATTAATTTCCCATGTGGAAGGAAAGGTGCCCCGTGCTGTTCCGCTACCAGTTGCACTCTCCTGCCACTCTATAGCGGATAATCAGATGCCTATTGAGGAAGTCTGATACAGCCGTTCCGGATCGGGTGACGGTCGTGATCAGTGAATACAGAATCTAAGTATAGTTATCGATTTACACAAACTTTACATTTTTTATATTGGTACGGACCGTGGTAAAATGCACTATTTATTTGATTCAACGTTAGAATTGTGAAGTTATTTTCTTTTAGGAAAATAAGCATTATACGTAATATGAGATTTTCACATACCAATCATAATCACTTCTAGTATATTAATATAGTTCCGTTTATAATGTCGGTTCAATTTAATATGAATTCATATGACATCTATGAATGAAAACCGAGTGGGTATACATATTTAAAAAAGAAATTAATTTTGTTGGCATCAATGGATTTTGTAATAATTCTTAATATTATTCTTTTCATTGAACAATTTCCATTTTTTTGTGTGTTTAAGACCTAACCGTTAATCCTTGCCGTATTAGTCCCAGGTTGAAATTGAAATGTGTTCGTATTTATTCCTTTTTAAATTTCGGTATAATGGAATGAGTACTAAAAATTTTATAAAATGTATTTATATCGGAATCTCATCAGGATAGGTCCACGACATATTACGAATATCCAATCGTCGTAAACGAACCATATATGCATCGTGAACGAACAACATATTATACAACGAACAATATATAAAATATATTTTACTCAAAAACTGGGAAAGTTCATATATTTAATTTTATCTAAAAGTTGAATTGAACATAAGGGTTTTATTTTACGAAAATATAAAATTGGTAAGGGGTTTAATAAAATAAAATAAAGATTTTTTTTAAGTGAATCTTCTTTACCGTCTTCTACAATTAAAAAAAATTATATGCAGGAGTAAATTGTTTTCGTGACGCGAAAAGAGATGAAACGGAAATGATGAGGGGAGGGAGGGGGACCACGCAAGTTTTATATTGTAACAGTAGAGTAGAAACATGCAGTAACTTAACAATCCCGGCAGTGCAGTGTAGCATAATCAGTGCAGTGCGTAATTGAGTGAGCTCCTGTTAATTTATTTAGAATTCCTAACTCTACTATTACAATTTAAATAATTTCTAAAGATAGGAAACTGCTCGTCGATTCCGACTATTACAACCTTTACTAGACAAACGGTCCAAACTTCCAATCCATTACATAAGACTGATCTACATGACTGGTATAAGGCCTATCTGGACATACGGAGTTGAGCTATGGGGGTCCACTAAACCATCGAATTCCTCTCGAATCCAATCCTTACAATCCTTCGTAAAATCCTTAATGCTCCTTCCTTTGTCACAAATCAAATCATCCATCAGGACCTCAATGTACCATATGTTGCCGATTTGGCCAGAACCAGATACCAATCCTTCCATGATAAACGTCCCAACCACCCAAACCAACTCGTTTCTAATCTGGCTTCTCCGTCACTACCTAATATCCTCCTAGGCATTTGAAAAGAGAAGCCTCGAGATCTTCTCCTTTAGAAATGTTTTTGGAGTTTTATCAATGGGTAGGTTCTCCACATGTTTGTATCATGTCATAATATCACTTACAACAAATTTACTTGATGTTAAAAAAAAAATTCTCTGATAGAATTGAATTAGGAAATGGCTCTACTATTCTAATTATTATTAGTCTGGAACTTAATATTTTCTGTCTTAGGCTACAACAGAAATGAACTAAGATGCAAATTTTATATTCCACGTAGTCATCAACAAATACACAATTGACAGTATTGGTATAAATCGACCCTCAAAATCATATCAATCATTCATTATATAAAATTCACTACAGGATTCGATCTGATAATGCCTAACCTAAATATTAGGGAAAAACGTTAGCACTCAGTAATAGAAACCTATTCTGTGTGTAAACTCACTCCAACCTAAAACTTCTACTTGATTATACCTACGATCAAAGATATCTCATTCAAATTTTTTTCTATAAGTTCTATAAGAAACACAAGTCACAACTACCACTATATTGGCTGGCGCATGCACAAGAAGGCTTTTTTTCAATTATCGTAAGTTAATTAGTTTGGACTCTAGTTGGAATATAGATTATGGGTAATGCCTTTGAAACAACCTTTAGTATGGTGTACTATTTTGTTTATTTGCTTTAGGGTTAAATGCTAATGATATACGAATTTTACATAAGTGAACGAAATATTAGATACTTTGTGTTGTTATTGTTATAATTCATGTTCTAGAATGGCAAATCGAGAAAAACATTGTGTATTTTCATTTTGAATTGACACTTCGGTAATTGATAATCACTAATTCTGCTTCACGACTAAGTTAAGGGGATGATGTGACGGTCCTTCCTCATTCTTCAGACGTATTTGCTGTTGCATAATTAATGCTGCTGTTACGAGAGGTTCATTTTCATAATGAAAGAACTCTACAACTGAGGTTGCCAATAAAACTCTTATAACGAAATGGTTGTTTAGAATAAACTCCAGCTATGGTTGATTTAATATCATACCATTCAAATCTGGACATTCTATATTAATTTTTTTTTTCATATCCTAATAAATATTAAATGTTTTTATTACTTTTAGGAACGCCTTATTACGTGAACATATGGTTAATTAACAGTTTTATCGCTCAGTGCGATAAATATGTTATTTATTTCATTGTAAATTAACAGTACAACGGTCACTTTAACTTATGAGAATAATTTAGTTTTGCATTTGGAGAAAATATATGATCTTTCTCAGTTTGATAGGTTTTAGTTTGGCATAACTAGTTATGTAATCATGGAAGAGTAAGTAAATTTCTCTGCTAGTATAAACATTTCGTTCTATCAAGGACAGATCCAACTTCCGCTTGCAAATACAAGGTCTGTTATGCTTTCAGTCCTTATAAGAGGTAACTGTCAAATGTCGAATGCCAAGCATTTGAATATGGAAATCTAATTTTTTTTTCAAAATGAACATCTTTGTTATGCAAGGTCTGCTGATTATTTCTTCTCCTTCTGGTTGACTCTGGGCTTATGTCAACATGAACCAAATTGACATTAAAACATGCTTTACAGATATTTCCTTATAGCACCGATATCAGAAAAGACTTTATGTTTAGACCTAAGCAACATATACAATTTCTGCAGATATTTTAAACAGAAAGAGAGAAAGAAGATTTTTTTCTTCTATTTTATCCCATCAGCCGAAGTAATATTAGGACAGGAATATTTAGTCACTTGAAGGTTATCGATTCAGCTTTATACATTAAACAAAAAAAAAATTGATATAAGGTATGAAGAAATTTTTCATTGGAATGGAAATGCCAGTGCTTAGAATATAATTGAAGAAAATTTCAATGTTAGGAAAAAATGAAGAAATATGATAAGATAAAGAAGAAAATATATTTGATGTAAGATTCCATTGATGTTTTCAGGTACCCTCTGACATCAATACTTCTATTGATATCAAGGGATAATTACGCAACAGAGATAGTAAAACGCTTGAAAGTGAAGAAGAAACTAAATAAATCAATTGTTTCCTTGTAGGATGGAGTAAAGGGGAACGTAAGCTGCCAGAAAAAGTGAAGCCGAATGGGCGGGCCTTATGAGGAACACCAGAGGCGGGACAGAGTAGTAGGAGCCAATCATTGGCTGCCTTTTGTTTCAGATGAGATTACAATGACAGGTATTACCTTCAACCTTAACATCAACTTTGAGGGCGTAGTATCCTTTTTGTTACCTGTATTTAGAGAGCTTCATTGAAAGACTTTCCTTCTTCCAGGTAAACAATGCGCTAGAGTTAATATCTGTGGGTTGGAAATGTTAAATAATAAAAAAATAAACTTAAGGGAAAATGAGGTAGACAAAAAGGAATTATAGGAAAATTAAAACAATATAAATAAGTAAACGAACCAAAAATTATAACATAAATTACTTCTCGGCACAAAAAAATAAAATAAAATAAACAAATAATTTACACTGCTCTTTTAAAATAAAATAAAAAGGAAGAAAAAATGAAATATATATGTATGCGATATATGCTATGAGCAAACAATTATGTTTATGTTTATGTATGTCTCTATTTCTGATATCTTCGTCCAGCTGGGAACGAGGAAATATCTTTTGGTGTTTCGCAAGTAAGTACGTAGTGGGTCCTTGGGCTGATAAGACGAAAGTATGGTTTAGTACTGTGGCTTGGCCAAACGTATGCTATACATATAATAAAGCCAATGTTAGGATCTGCAATACAAACAATATAAGCTCAACAACATTACTGCGATGTTATAACTATTTATTGATGTTTGATGAACACGTAAAATAGATCGCACATTTTTAAATAATTTTTTTATAAATAAGAATAAATCAATTGAAGTATTAATTAATTAATTTACAAAATGAATAAAACAAATAAAAAATTACAACTTTTATTTTGTTGCTTCAGCTTAAAGTTTGCTTCACTTACCTTTTAAAGGTGATTAAGGTAAGAGCCATCTCCCTTAATCTTAGATTTAACACGATAACAAAATAAGTTAAAAAAGACTCATTATTTTTATTTAAATTACTTATTTTGACAATCTGGTTGGTATTTAAATCTAATAATTGTGCAACGGTATCAATATGATCTGGTACAAAGTGGTATAGATTCAATTCGAATCAGTTAAAATATATCGAAACGAAATGAGGCATTTACTGGGATCATATAGTTTTCTAATACAAAAATGAGTAGAAACGTTGGTAGGTTAGTTCAGAATCATGGCGATAAGTAAATTATAGTATGAAAAGGAAATAAAATGAAAGAATGAATAATATATACATAATCATTTGTATATGAAGTTCAGCATCAAAACAGTTGATTCTAATACAAAATAAGGTACTAAAAGAGAAAGTAAAATACGTAGTGCGCTATAGTGTTTGTAATAATAGAAGGCGCAGAAACTGCCAAAAAGCTCTTCGTCACGAAGATAGTTATCTACAGCCAATGCAGAAGCTGTGGTGGCCACTGGCATGGTTTGTATGTTTTGATTTAGTGGCGTAAAACATCATTGATTATTAACGCCATTTATACTTTATTTAATTTTATCATTATTTATTTACTTGTTTTGTCTGCTTGATATAGTATTTGTATCAGTAAAACTTTCGATTTTAAAACCTGAACTAATAAATTTTATTGTTTTATCATCGTCTCTTTAATCATAAGCTATTTAGGTGTGATGTGAAATATGGGCATTCTGGTAAAATATGGCCAATTGTCAAATTGTGGTTGTAATACTGGCAGTTCGGAGGCGTTTGTTTTGAAATAAGATAGGAGTGGGTGAGCCTCGTGTGACCTATTCTTAGCCTGGCCGACCTCCTCTTTTCGGCATTTGTGGCTGGAGATACCCTAAGGTTTGACGTGCTTTTGGATAATTTTTAGTTTACTCCTTGGGCTTTCATTCCACAAAGATTGCCATGGCATGGTGTAAACTGTATGATAGTTCCCGTCTACTGCCAGCATTTACTGACTTGCCAGGATTGTTTTATTAATTAAAAAAGCCATTTAGTGGCAGAGAAAGTCCTGTCAATTTAATTACCACAATGTATTATTTATTGGAACCTTTTCAAAAATAATCTCAGTATACATATGCATGGAGGTTTAGGTATAACGAAAATTAAACACAATGTTTTAAAGGATGCCAGATCTAGAATTCTAGAATCTTCAGCATTTTTGGATTCTGTAATAACAATCCTTATTAATATATCAATCAACACAACTTTTAATTACTTACGTGGTAGTAAATTTTATAAAAAATATGGGCATAAAAGTATGAAATTAACACTTTACAGAATAATTTGACTCAAGTTTGTTTTATTATATATTACGTCTGGAGTGTGAGTTTTTTCGGTACTTTTTCCAGATAATAATTTTCTTTGTTTAATATTAAAAAAAAATTCATGTTGTTAGTTATAAAAGACGAATGTTTGAATTACATAATACCAAGTTAATCCAAAAAAAATATTCGTAAATTAATAATAAATAAAATAATATTTTATTATGAATGAATTTTCTTTCGCAAATTATTATATTGTTTTGGTATGTAACAATTATATTAAACTATTCTCTTTAATTACAAATATTATTAATAATATCCCTTTATTGATTTTATTTTAATCTTTTTTTTTGAACTTATACACATAGATACACAAGAATATCTATGAACATCATAAAAACAAAAAAAAATAAATAAATAATAGTTAAGTTTGAAGTCTCAAAAAATTAAGATCCTATAAACTCAAGACGCAACACAAACATAATATGTTCTATCTCTGATTAAAAAGCACTATTAATAAATATGCAGATATAAAGTGCAAGAAAAACCGATAAATTCTCTTTGTTAAATATTGACCTAATTTTTTTCCTGAAATAAGTGGGTGAAGGAACCTTTGGATTCAACCTTAGGAATGCAGGTAATTACTTCCTCTCATTACGCAGACCTAGCGGTGGGGATTCTCATGATGTCCTCTTGTATAACCCCTCTCTGAAATTAGACCGCATTGAATCTTCTGGTTATGAAATACGCAGAATGAGAAGGAAGTTGTCAAGAAAGGTATTATAGCATCCCATTGTATGTGAAGTTCTACACAAAAATAGGTGTCATGAAGATATTACAAGTGTACGAAGTATGTCATTCTTCTGAGAACTAGAATGCTTTATCTTGTAACTAGTCTTCAATTAGTTCAGTTGGTGACCCAATCGTCAACTCATACATTGCAGTTAGTGGCTTGAAAATAAATATTATGCAACTAATTATAGTTACTTAATGACTTTTGGATAAATAAGATTATAGAATTATAACTTCTTTTTTTGAAAAATATAATATTTAATATTGGGCATTTACATTATTATATCTGGCCTTATGTGACAATTATTCAAGAGCTGATACCTTAAAAGTGGTTATCCACATACAAGAGTCAGAAAATTTTGGAATTTATACCTTCCTTAGAGTATGAATGAAATAAAAAACCACTTTTATAGTGATTACTGTGCTGATATCTGTCTTAAATTTTATTTTTCAAAAAGAGATTAGCTACAAGTTTATGAGGATATGGGGAGACTTTCACCAATTTCAAAAATTAACTACCAACACCTGAAAGCAATAACTGTAGCAATCAAAGGCTGCCATAATGAAAGAAGGGAACCAATAAAAAGACATATGTTTTATATTTATATATTATATGTTTCGAACATAGCATACATTTTTCTGTTGAAATACAAGTAAAAAAATTAATAACAACTATATCAGAACAGACGTTTAGATAAGGGAATAAGAAAAGTATCAGTTGGATGGTGGCCACAAATGAGGTCAATTTGAAGGAGTATAGAATCCCCTAGTTCTGGTGAAAATTTATCTGGAGTAATGATTTCAGAAATTCGATTTGAAAGAAATTAATTGAAATTGATAATTACTTCTTAAGCATAGATAGAATATCAAAACTTTATGATTAAACTTGCCTCTGTACCTTAAGAAGAAGCAATCTAGCAATAAATGCTTTTTAACAGAAGTATAAAAGAAGGAAAATGAAAAATATCACAAAAACTTGGATTACTTTTCAAACCATCTATCGAAAGTTAAACTTTTTCCTTAAGCAGTAACAATTTTGGAAATTTCGACTGAAAATAAATTAATTGAAATTGATAGTTGCTTCATAAGTACTGGTAAAACCTCAAAACTTTATGATAACACTAGCCTCTGAACTTTAAGAAGAAGCAATCTTGCAATCTTCTTTATTTATTCTGGGACATGTCCTTTTAGAATAATGATACAAACATATTTGATGAGCTTTAGAGTTTTAGAGTAGCAAAAAAAAAAAAAATTAAGAAAAAGTAATTTTTAGATCTTTAAAAAATATATATTTTCAAAGCAATACATATTATAAGTATGGATATTAATAATAAATAGATAGAAATTTTTATAACTTATTACTTAAATATGGATTAACTTTAATTATTTTGGAACTAAATGGATAGGAAATAATGAGATAACCGGTATTTAAAGGTGGAAAGGGTATCTAATTAGAAATGATCTGTCAAAAACCTGGAGTTCGGTTAACCATTGTATGTCTCAAGAACGAGAATGAACAGAGGATGTAAATTGAAGATCTGACATGTGTAATATAGACGGCGGGATTGGACAGTATGATAAAATAAGGATGCCAGGAAATACAACGTTAGGATGAGTATAGCCATTTCGACTTAAGTTTAAAAAAAAAAGAGCTTTTGACTGAAATGGTCAGCACATTCTGTATTCTGCTCATATGTATGAACTACTGTATGTAAATTGTAATTGTGTCTGGTTAATAACAACTAGTAATTGTAATAGTAGTTAAGAGGTTTTTATTTTATATTTTTATTTAATACCAGATTAACCTGGTGGGTCTTACATGATTAATGTAAGAGTTGGATTTTTTTAAACCATTTATTATGGGGGGGGGGGGTTATAGTCCCATACAAAATACACCCCTAACTATATACAACGTTGTAAATAAATAAAAAATTAAGATTAAATAAATTGATAAAAATGATAATTCTTAATAAGAGGAAAGTAAAGTTAATAACAAAAACAATGACATTTATGGATTTTACAAAATAAATAACTGACCTCTAATGGGAAGAGGTTTTTATTTATTTATTTTATTTTTTGCCAAGACTCCCGAGGGAAGAGGTTGCTACATGGGAAGAAGTTACTATACTCCTTAGCAAGAATCGAAAAAATAAATCTAAGTGTCAAAATGAAATTCTTGGAAAACATAAGTAAGCCCTCCTCTAAACATAAAAAAACAAAGTCATACCCTTCAGCCTTATAAAACATTTACCACTCCTTCCCAAACAAACATCCATGTTTCTCCGTAGACAATCATTTCATCCAAGATCGGTATCTGAGTAACTATAATTGACTGTGACTGTCCACATTTATTATGTGATTGTCCACACATATTTAGCTTCTTCGAAGCTCAATACAAAGAAATTTCTAAATAAAAACAGAAAACATCGAACTTTTGTAATAGATAATAAAATACTAGATTGTACAATAATAGAATTCTCATCACACCCATTCATGAACAAAATATTCTTAATTCACAAAGTCAAAAAAGTTCTAATACTTTTTAAATGTTGGATATGCTTGATATTGATTAGTTTTAACAAAAGAAGCTTTTATTCCGTACCAAATATTTTATAAAAGGTGCTGAATATCACAAACCAGTATTTTTCACTTTCCAAAGGCTCTTATAAAACTCTATTCAAATATTTGAAAAATTAACATAGAATATTTTATGTTTAAATGTCATAAAGATATGGGTTATAAAATATAATTTAGTCAGACCAAAGGTTACCTCATAAATGAAATAATATAATAATACCTCTTACTTTTTGAAACTTCTTTTTCAGTTGAAACATAGAATCCCAAGATAATTTGATAATAATTACTGCCCTGTAGTCAGCGAACATAGGTGTGGAGGTATGTTTGAACTGGATGACGTCATGAAGATAGAAGTTAAAGAGAATTTGAGAAAGAACTAAACCTTGTGGGGTACCCGCTTGATTTTTTTCATGATGGAATTTGTGTCATTTATTCCAAAAGTAAATTTTCGACTTTTGAGGAGTTTTAATATTTTAAGTTGGTATAGAATACCAGGAGCAGCAGGATCTGTGGTTTTCTGCAACCCAAAGGTTGTCAGATCAAATCCCGGTCCCACCCGGGCTTTTTTCAAGCATAAAATAATGCAAAACTCACTCACACAATAGGTGGAACTCACAAAAAATAGGCGTAGGAGTGACAAACCCACCCTACGAAAAAAATAAGTCAATGTATTAGGAAATACTGTGAGGACTTAAACCTCCATAGTCTGTCGCCCATATTATAATAATAATAATAATGAAATACCACGATGCCCAACCTTATCAAACGCTTGTTGGAAATTTAAGTACCTTACTATAGTGTTCTTCATATTTAAGTACTAAATGTCAAAATGTATATCACAAAGTCGCTTTTTTCCCTTGAGTGTTAGTCCACAGGATGTAGTTTTGTATCTCATGGGACTTAATGATGGGAAGGATAAGTTTATCGTTAAAAGAGCGAAGACCATCTATTGGCACAGAAGCTCACTAGTCACGGTTCCATTTATGCTGATGAACAGCGGGGTTTATCTCATGGGTCTAATCTCCGACAAGTTGGCACCAGTGTTGTTTTCAGGAACTTTTATTTCTCTCTGTCACGAATATCAGAAGAACAGCCTTGTCTGGCTAGAAGAACCAGCTCCGAGTGTGGCCGTGGGAGCACACAGACCAGAGGCCGTCCACCCACAGGAGCACAGGAGACCCTGCACAGGACTGAGTAAATGTTTAATATTATATTCAATACGATATCCATTTTTGGCCTACTCCTCATTATTATAGTTTTAACCTTCTATTTTCAATACATTATACACCTTCTATTTCATATTAATCATTATGTTTTATTATCAACAAAACCCCTCCTATAATGGAAAATCTAAAATTGACTTCGGATCTGATTTCCTCCATCAGTTGTAGGATAAGCCACATTGTGCAAATTCATTACGTTTAAAACTTGATTATTTCTTACTACAGATTTGTCATGTTTTATGTAAAATCTAAAGAGGAGAATTTGGCTTTTACAATAAAATCCGTCATATAGATTTCAATTCCGTCAATTATTTTTGAGATTTCAACTTTATGTTGAAGCACCTTTGTGTCTGTTACTTTTTAGTTTATTCGTTCTAACCATATGTTAGAACATAACCATAATCATATAAATCTAGGTTAGTAACACTTAAGTTAACACTAGTAAGTTTCTAAAGTTTATGTATACAGTTTTGTGTTTTATGAATAAAAAATGTTGACTACATTTAGAATAGTGTTATTAGGACTGTTTAAACTTATAGTTGTTACTACTAGTGTGGCAATTATCCTTTCATATTTAGTATTTAAAATCTGACACTGTAAAAAAATCTTAAAATGTCCATTGTCCAAATGAAGAATGAAATACGAAACCTACCGTGTTCGATCGTAGTATCAACATTATTCTTCTAGAGGCTCTCCTGACTTCAAGAGATCCAACAATACCGAATTGAGTAGCTGAGCACAATATGATGGTAATAAAAGAAATTGTTTTAAGAATGAATTCAATGGAACCAGATTTATTTTATTACGAGTTCGTTCTGTTGTTTATTCAGAAAATATTGTTCAGTCTCAAAATGGAATTGGAATTCACTGAACCAATAAATTACTCTGAGATATATTTTTGTTATAATAATAATTACTTAATGTGTTTTTTTAATGGGTATCTATATTTTTACTTAG
Source organism: Halyomorpha halys (assembly GCF_000696795.3). Classification (NCBI taxonomy): domain Eukaryota; kingdom Metazoa; phylum Arthropoda; class Insecta; order Hemiptera; family Pentatomidae; genus Halyomorpha; species Halyomorpha halys. The sequence goes on along the minus strand of NW_027114700.1, from coordinate 320,392 downwards.
GTTAAAGATAGAAGTATTTAAGCTTATATTACAACCTAGCCAATAGGTTTTAGTAAATTGTTTTATTAATATTTAAAGTTAATATTAAAAAACCCTATTTCAATTTTAATTTTTATCATAAACATGTGAACTGAAAATAAATATCTACTTCAATAGTTCCATACATACACAAGTATACATGTGAAAAAAAATTAAAAAAACACTGATAAAAATTCATAAAATTTAAATTTCTTTGGATGGTAATAACACTATTTTAAAAGCTACCATAATTAATCTTTATGTATAAATAACAATGTATAAATACATATAAATAAACACACACATAAAAATATATGATTATATTGAAATTAAGTATTTGTGCCTGTTTTTACTCCACAGGTACTCATTAGAAAATAAAACAATTTGATTTTAAGAGTTTAATAGTTTTAAGGTTTAAAACACTCGCCAACGATAAATCATCCCTAGAAACAGCAATATAAGTATGAATTTATCTTTTTCTATTATAATTATTTGGTTAATTTTTAGGTGTCGTATACAACTACAGGGTTAGAGGCACCGTATTCTGGATTTCGTGGTTATATTTCTCGATACAGGTTGTTCTCCTTTAGGAACTTAAACAAATTCTTCCAATCCCAACCATCTTTTTCTATAGGTTCCTTGAAACGAACATTCGAGCATCAAGTGCTTTAAACTATTACAGATAAGTCGATCACACCACTTATACACTTCACCATGAGTAATATTCCCACGGTACAATTCTATGCAGTCCTCACTCGAAACTCTTAGTCAACTTACTGTCCGTAGTAAGGAGTATAAATGTTAGGTAATTTTTCTGGTTCCGCTTAATTGTAACAACATATATGTATTTAAATGCAGCTATAAAATTATAGCTTAATTCAAATGAATTAAGGGCAAGTTAAATCCCTACAGTATATAAGTTATTAGATATTTATTATAGATAATTATTATTAGTTTATTAAAATAGTATTTTGGTTTCTAATTAATATTTTTGGTTCAGAAAAGTCGTTAAAGTATTCTATAACAAAATTGAAAGCAGGTAACTTTTTAACTTGTGAAACTCAGTTAACGTCAAGATTTGGCTCCCTAGAATCCATAGCTACCAGTGTCTGCAAGTACTTCCGAAGAAGCCGATGGTTTGGTAAAGGTGATAATTGGATACAAAAACTAATAATTTTCTTAAAAACCGTCACCGAAACTGGCGAACGACCGGTTTCCAATCGAACTATGCAATTATGAGTTGTTCTAGGCCAGAGATACAAATATATGAGAAATTTTACCGGTGCCCATTGAATAGATTCAAAATATCTTAAGCCCTAGATTTCCGCTGCATAGACAGTAACTGAGGAGACCATTGGTTCAAATTGAATTTTGGTCTCCCACGCGTTGCTTTTTACCTCTTATTAAAATCTCTCCTACATTAGTTCCCACGATACTCGACCTTTCAATAAAGTTTTCAGCAAACTTACTAAAATAGTGTACTTCAATTTTTTTTATTCGTGGTGACTTGTGACATACCAGGACTTTTTATTTTTCGGTGATTAAGAGAAATGAATTTCGTGCGAAGTTCTTTTCCAGAATATGAAGTTTTTTGTCTGTACTTTGCCATAGATTTCTTAACACCATTATGTCGTCCGCCAGAAGGAGCATTATAACTTCATTTGCACTTCTATTGGTAAGGCTGATGCACAATTGTTTACAAAATAAGATGATAATGTCTGAGTAAGTGATAAGAATTGGGCTCAGAGTTTCACCTTGCAGTATTCCTAAAATAATTTCAATTCCCCCTGCCATCTCATCCTTAATTTATATTGTAGCTGTGTCATACAAAGCTTTAAGCAATCTCACAACCCTGTTAGATTGTTACCATTGATACCAAAATCAAATAATTTTTTCCAAAAGAGCTCAGCATTAATAGAATCAAATACTTTTATACTTAGGTTATATTTGCAAATAACATTGTATTAATCAAGTTGACATCTGATGTAGCCAGGGAACATGTCAATACTACATTGCACGTGTCAATAAATAAGTGAGTTGGTACAGATGCGACTTAACAACTCAGGACCTCAGTCCAAATGAGTAAGAGTCAGTAATTTTCGAACCACCGATATCTGCGTAAAATTCACGACCTATCTCCAACTCATAATCAGACTGCTTTTACGTTTCGCAACAGGCAGTGCCAATTTAACTCGGAAGTGACTTTCTACAAAGTGGTCCAACTGCGAACGGTAATAGGGACTACTGCTTTCGAGAAAAGTCTGTAGGTGCTCTAAAAGCCTGTTTTGATAAGGCCAAATCTACTTTGACAGGATAAGGTTATAACCAAAGTGGTTTTATAAAAATTTTTTTTTTTTTTATTTCACTCTGCACTCACAGCACATAATAAGTTATTCGAGGAGGTTTAATGTTCCATCTATTCAAAGATATAAGAACTGGTAAGTATGAACAAATTAATTAAATTAGCAAAAAAGAAACAAGGTTTAACCTCCGAAGGTAGTCCATGAGTGGCAGCAGTGGGGCAAGTACATCCCAATCCATCAAAGGGACACACGTACCTAATTCAAAAACATGCTATCGATATTTTGGCTTTCAGTTTTACTATATCAAGACTTAATTTTTTTTTAAAATACTTTTTAATTATTGATAGATATTACAATCTGCCACACAGTTGCGGGCAATAGATAGTAGTGATGAATGATCACATTCATACTAATATAAAATAAAATAAGAATAAAAAAAAAAAAAAAATTAAAAAAAATATATCTTAAAATATATACAAACAAAAGGATAAAAAAATGAACATAATCAATCTTTGTGAAAAAATAAAATGAAAAAAAATAACAATGATAAAATAATATAATCTCTAGTCATATTTAAACTCTTATATACTTAATTTTTAGAACATTTAGTTTACTTTTAAAAAAATATGAATAATTTTTTTTTAAGGCAACAAATAGAGTTCAAGAGGTTGAGCATAGAATGAAAACTTAACGAAAATTCAAAGTTTTTCTTGAACAAAAACATCTGGACGTCTGACGAGACTGTGAATTTAGATTTTTAAGGAAGAAGATGGCCTTGAGATCTTCTCCTCTAGAAATGTTATTGGAGTTCTATCAGTGGGTAGATTCTCCACATGTTTGTATCATGTCACTATGTCACCTACAGCAAATTTACTTGTTGTATATATGTGTTTACAGTTGTAAATAACAATAAATAAATTACTAAAAAAAAAAATAATAAAAAAAAATAAAAAAAATTTAAGGTACTACTTTTCACTTGCATCCCTAAGTTTTGAGTAGATTGGTGGACTGTTGCTATAAAAACGAATACTTTATGGTTTTCGGGGTGGAAGTAACTAATATTAACTTTTCCCTGCCAAAAATACGATAGCATAAAAAAATATTACGATGTCGTAAACATATGCTTGCACTATAATAATAACATTTTTCTGATTCTTAGTCATTCCGGGACTCCTGACACGACAAAAGTACATAAAGCTGCAGTAGATGCCCACTGACTAGAAAATATTACACCCAGTTACATTCCCCCTTCAAATCTGTTTCGACCAATACGGATTGGAATGTTACAAGACTGGCAACATAATTGGACATTACCAGAGAACAACAAGCTCAAAATCATAAAGCCAACTGAGAGTTCCTGCACCTCATCCTCCAGATAATGTACAAGAGATGGTATATGACGCGGTTCGGAATTGGACACTGTCGTTCGATCCTTGACCTTCTCATAACAAGGAAAGATTCACCTCAGTGTCAACTCTGGAAAGTGATCATGTCTGTGTCTGTTTTGGGGAGTATCCTCAGGACAGAGGGAGCATGCAAAATTGTAGTGTTCCTCCACAATCCTCCGATTCCTTGAGCGACAGTGAGGAAAACATTAATAACACCATTAAATTCATTATATCTATCAGTTGTTCACTCATATATAAATCTCATTTATATATTGTAAAGCAAAGTATCATTATTTATTTTTATATACATATTATATATTTATATTTATTATTATCTCATATCACTAACATTATTGAATTACCAAAATAAGTACATAAATTATTCTAATATCAAAACGATTTAATAATTAATAATTAGCCAAATATTTTTTTTTGTTGCAATGGCAGTAATAACCGTTAGTAGTTGTTGCCCTCAAATTATGGTTTTGTTTTTTTCAGTTCGAATCTGTCTTAATTTTTCTTTTTTTTTCTCCTTTAGTTATTCATCTTTTCTTTTTTTTTTTTTTTTTTTTTTTAATGTTTTGTATTTATTCATTATTTAGTACTGGTGACCTGGTTTGTTTATTTTCTCTTTTTTTTTTGCCTATTTTCTTGGACAATAAAGACTAAATGGCTTACTACAGAAACCTGCACAGAATATTTCCAAAAGACACACAGATCCAAAGTTCAAAACTTTGCATTTTAAATTATTCGAAATCTATCCTTTATGGGCATATTTTTTTTTTTTTCAAATTTCAAACCAAACCTGTAACTTGGGAAATCCAAGCTCATATCGAAGACTGAAGCCCAGGGTGCTCCAGGACATGTTAAAAATTCTATATTTATCGATTATTATTGACATTACTACAGTGTTATTTATTTTTTTTTCTCTTCGTCTTTTTCTTAAATTAACTCCCCCCCCCCCATTTGAAGTCAATTATTTATTTTATTAAAACTATAGATGTCATTTTTGTGATATACTTTTCTTTCTTATTATTTTTTTAAAATATTTATTTTATCTTTTTTTTTTAATAGCATTGTAAATTTGCATCTGATTTTGCACGAGTTTTTGCACCCCAAAATCAATTGTTAAAAACAAGTGTAACTATTATATTAACCATGTTAGGTGCACCAGGTAGACCATGGCCCTGTTTCATAATAAAGTAGAAACTAATACTATTAGTCTTGTAGATTAATGCTTATTCAATTACATTGACTTGTACAATAGTTACTTGTACTTTAGTACTTTTTCACTCCTGTAATATCACTAATAGTCATGCCTATAATGAAAAAATAAGTTTTAGTATTATTACCATACTAGTTTCTACACTTGTACTATAAACTAATACTATTAGCTTTCATTATGAAACAGGGCCATTTTTCATATTAAGTGTATCTCAAAACATAAAAATGGACCCTTATATGTTAGAAATCAGAAAAGTGAAAATAAATCGATACGCGACCTTAAAATCGATAGTATTGTCGTTTTCCGCGTGTTAAGAAACCAACAAGAGAACCCTAATATATTAGAAATCAGAAAAATTATATTAATCTATACACGATCATAAAATATATCTATGTACCGCCATAACTCTGACAAAAAATCTTCGTCTTTATACAAATGTATTCGGATGGTTAATCATTTAATTTTTTCGAATAAGAGATTATTTGTCCATAAAATTGACGAATCCAAAAGTATTCTAATGGTTATTCGAACTGTTTTGCCCGAATAATCGATTATTCGGGTAAAATAATGAAGAATAAAAACGTATTCGGATGGTTAATCATATTTCGTACGAATAATTGATTATTCGTATGAAATAATGACGAATAAAAAAGTATTCGGATGGTTAATCATATGTTTTTGTACCAATAATTGATTATTCTAGTAGAAAATTCACGAATAAAAAAGTATTCGTCTCTCGTCAATCGAATAAAATTTGCTTAACTCTGCTTGTGATACTACCAAAGTATCGATACTCCTTTCGATACGATACTTTAACTAAAGTATAGATACCCGATTCACGAAAATAAAAACTTTAAAATAAACAATAATGTTTTTCAAAAAGTTTTTTTTCTTATTGAGTAGCATTATTAACATTGAAATCTAGATATCTATGCCCAAATAACGAATCCTTGGTTATTATAGGGTTCTGGTTCCAAAAAATCAACAACCAGATTCCATTAATAATCATGCGAGCCGCCGGAAGCGTCGTGTAAGCCTTTAACATATTAAAACTAGATGCATATCGAATTCATACTTCCAGACCAAAACCTAACAGGTATAAGAAAACCGGTCGAATTAAAAATGGAAAGTAGATTGCTACCTCAGCTAAAAAAATATATGACGATAAATTTATATACTACAATGTTTTTCTTTTAATTTTTAGAACATAAATATCAATTTTGAAAGGATATATATTATGTAAAATTTGCTGACATCCAGGTTTAAAACTGAGGATTGGACCGAACAATCCCTATTTATTTTTTCTTTATAAATGTAAAATTAAAGTATTTGAACCATGATGTAAATATCGATTTGCATATCTACATAAGTAGTGTATAAAATGTATTTGAAAACTTTATTAAAATGATTCTAGTTAACATTATTTTGGAAATTTTCAGTGAATAAACAAAATCTTAATTTCGACAAAATTAACTACTTTCAATGAGGAACAAGTAAGAATAAGAACTGACTCATTGATCCAGTAAGGTTAAGCCAGAAGAAGCTTTTAAAGAAGGAAAAAGCTTTATAAAGCTCTTCACTTGTCTATATAAGAAAATGTCTTACAATGCCTAAGGACTTGGCACCATGTTACGGTTGCCATGGTGAAATAAAAAGACTGGTGATATCTGGGTATACAAGGAGTGTTATGGTTGTCATGGTGAAAAAAAAACACGAGCTATATATGCTTAGGCAAGTGGGGAAGGTTTTGTTAAGGTGACTGTTTGGTTTTTGAACACGTTACGATTGCTCATCCCGTCCTGGATAAGAGAGTAGTGGCAGGGGTCATCTTCATACTTCTGGAGAAGGTTAGGCGGTGACCGGAAAGGAAATATCGGACAACCTTGTGTTCTGCCAGGAGTACACCCAAAAACTACGTGGGGTTCGAAATAAACTTTATTTTGTTTTTATTTTATATTCTTCCTTTTTATAATAATGTAAACTTACTTAATAATGTTAAGCATTTAAGTTAAGGTTAAACCAACCTATAAATTTTAATTGTTTTATTAATTGATAAGAATTTTTTTTTTCTTTTTTCATTCTATTTACATATATTCCTTCTCACCATTAAACTTTTGTACATATAGTTCTGCTGTTGTTTCTTATGCATATACTCTGATTTCAACTTGTTCATTTCCCTATGTTTTTTTATGTTGTTGTTCACTGAATATTATGATAATTCAACAGGTGGGTAGGCAACATCTGTATGTTTTCTGTTATTCTAAAGATATTCTCCAGTGGTCAAAAGTCGATAATTGTTTATATAGGGGTATATTGTAGTTATATTGAGGGCATATTGTTTCGGAGTTTTCGTTATTTCCAAGGGAAAAATAACGTGGCACCAAGGAGCAATTTATCCTTTATTGTTTTGTCTTTTTTTCCCTTTTGCGATTTTTTTTTTCTTTGACTCACCCTCTTCTCCGCTGAGCGTTGGCAAGTATAAACGATAAATGTATAACTAAACATAACAACAAAATTTGCGGTTATAACCATAATTGGAATATTTTGAAATATCATATTTGTATGATCCATCTCAAGCAGTCGACAAACACAGACTTTGCTCTCTTAAATCACATTCATTAATGTGGTCAAAATATGAAAGTGTTAGGCAGAGTTTGCTAATATCAAGTCTCAATCTCTTCAAAGGAAACAGTAATGTTATAAAAAAACTCCGTATCATGGATGGATTGACATACTGGTTTATCGTACCATTTCTAGAGATTGTATTTTAATAGACAGAAGCTTATACAATAATGTATCTCATTTATATCATTGCCTAAAGTTTATAATTGTCTGTTCTTTTGTGTTGTTGAATTATTCAGAGGAATTTAATAATTATCACTCACACCAAAAAGATAGTTTATCAGACTGAAAAATGAGGTTGCATGTTCTAGAAAATTATATGCTCCTAGAGCAAACAATAATAACGTTGGAATAGGCCAGTTGCTATGTTTTACTTGTTTCTAGCTAACTCTCGACTGTTTTTTAACACTTGCTTTCCAAACTTGGCCCAATAACACAATATTTCACTTTATATGAATATACAATAGGGGTATTCATGAACATAAAATGTTTTATCATGTTAAATATTATAAGTATAGGATTGTGAGCAGCCCTATTTAAAGTCATGTTAAATGTATGAGAGCTCCTAGCAGATTTTCTGAGCAACTTGTTTTATAACCTTTCCTTCCAAAACTTCATGGTATTGTTTACTTCTAAATTTTGATTAAAGTAATTTATTACAACATGCCTAAATTGAGTGAAAAGTGGAAGTTGTGCGAAAGTTTGGCTACCGAGTGCCTTATTGATCTTCTGACTTGTGAGGAAGTGATACGAGATGAGCTAATTGAGAACTGTCATTACATTATTACTCGGAGATTATTATTGACATACATTGTATTATTAGTTTTAAAAACATCCAAAACAATACTAACACAAACTACGAGCAAGTTATATGTATAATACTGCACTGCTTGTTCTTATAAAAAACAAACGAAATCGTGATGATCTCAGCTGGTCTGTTGTGTGACGTCATTCTCCATTCAATAGACCTAGTAACAGACTCTCAACCATGTTATATGTTATATCGTTTTAACATGGTAAAAGAAGGAAATATTTCTCCATTTAACACGATTTAACATGTTAAACTAAAGATTATGAATACCCCTAATGATTTACTATGAAATCTTAGGAACATTAATATAGGTGGTAATTATTTACTTTCCACTTCTCCACCAAAGGCGGAAACAATTACTTCTTGATTTAACTGTTCCTCGATAAATGCATTGGTTAGCTTGTAATATTAATTTCTTTACATATTACATAATAAAAATATTACAGACATTACAAAATATTAGATATTATATGTTTATAGCATCATTAGACTCTATAACCAGAAAGTCTATAAATGAAGCATTTATTTTATATTCACTTGATAGGTGATATACATTTTAATTGTTTTATTTTATAATACATTTTTCAAAAGAAACTTATATACACATTAACTACATATATTGTGTATAAAAAATAGGACGTCGCAAGAATTATTTGAGGGGAAATATTAAATTTATTAATTGAAAAATAATTACATCTAATCTCTATATTAGAAATTCATCTAATCTGCTATATTTCTTTCTGTTTAGACACAGACTTAATAGATAAGGTCCTAATTTTCTCATTGGTATAATCATGAGGTTTGACATTTAGCGATATTGGTCCACTCTTTGGATAAAAATCCGAAGACTCTACTGAACTTATTGGACCGATTTAATTAGACAGTTTCTTATAGTCTCATTTAAATCGTTTTCAAATAATAACTTCTCCAAGCTCCTTTAGTACGTTGAATCTATTCCCCTCTTGAATTTCCAGCTAGAGGGCAAATGAGGGGAGATTTTTAGTTAAACACTATGCTTATGAAATTAAATAAAAACCTTTAATTTAGTACTCAATACAATAACCATCGACTTCATGTTCATAATCAACTCTTATGTTGTTGGCTGCATGAACAAGGGCGTAAAAACTTGAAAAAAAAGTTAATTTCATTAAAATAATTTTTTTTAACTTCTGGGGGGGGGGCAACTGCCCCCTCCTGCCCTCTCTTGGCCGTGGGCGTGCTCATGCGCAACACCCTTCAAGTTTTATTTATTTATGTAGCGATAAAAAGTCATTTAGTATGAATTTATTCAAATTTATTTTCATTTCTTTAAAATTTTAACTTAAAAAAGTTTTTTCAGAATCTTTTAAACACGCCATCTATCATGAGATGTCGCTTTGATCGCAAAACTTGTTACGTAAAGGAGGAAAAAAACTCGTTACGAGCGTAAGGACGGAGCTATTAGATTTGTAAACGACAGTGGAAGAAGAATGAGCAGGATTACACACTGGCAAAGTCGTTAAGTAGAAAGGTTCCCTTGTCCTTTCACTGGGTGCGCTGACCGCGGTCACTCGGTTTACTTTCAGCCAGTCGGTCCAGCCCTCTTTCCTCATCTTTATCTGGTCTTCGTAATTCTTCCGCATACTGAGGTAGTTGATCTTGATCAGTCTAGAGATAAATGATCCTGTTCAGGGTCTTCCAAAGAATTTGGTTTATTTTTATACTTAAGCTGTAGCTAATATTTCAACAAAGTCAGTACGTAAAAATTATTTTCAGTTTAAATCTATTTTCCTGAATTCTAAACCCCTCCCCCTCCGAAATAACGTAAGTTCCTGGGTTTTTAATTTTTTTTTTTTAATTCTTCCCGATATTTTGCATAGTTAAAGAATGATAAAATTCATATTGATTAATGAGGGTTTTTCCCGTTTTTTTTGTTCCCGTTGTTTCTAAAAACTTCTCCTTGTCCTACTTTGAAGAAACTTTAGGAGAATTTCGTGGTTTGTTGAAACCGGCAAAGGATTACAAGAAATTCATGACGGCGTCAGAGGCTCTTCAAATCCGATATATGGAATATAAAGGTGAAATATTAACTAAAACAGACTGTGACATACTTTTATTTTTGAATTCCTTTGTTAGCTTCTTTGGAAATTGACTTCGCACCATGTATGTTTTTAATTATTAGAACTAATAATGTTAACCAATAAATTTTATACTGTGAGACGTCATTACAAAAATCTTAGGAAACTTTATGAATTAATGCTTATTGATGTTCAAAAGTCACTACTTGGTTCAGATTCGGCATTCAAGTTTGCACTCACTCCTCTCTTCGACAAGGTAGGATCAAGACGGCATCATATTTAACTCTCACCAAAGTCTGGATATACCATAGCTCACCAGTTAGTCAATTAAGAAAAAAAATCCGTAAATATTCCCGGTTTATATCCTTACTCACCGTGAAGAAGTTGATAACTCATTCTCTAATTAACTATACTTATTAAATTCTTCACGGTTGGTAAGTATGTATATCTCTTATATTTATAATATATATCCATAATGACAAAATGATAATCTATAATTGAGTACTCAGAAAAAAAGGTTCAGAAATCCTTGTTGTTAAGGAGCCTACCAAACCTAACAGTTCTCAAAAAGACATTTTATTATTACATATTAAAATTTTATTATTTTTCTTTCTGCTGGTATTATGTTATATATAGTTTGTTATCCTCTGAACCATGTTTGAACTGTTTTAAAGTGGAAGATTCAACTTGAAAAAAGTAAAAAAAAACAAAACATTAAACTGGTATAAAATGCGGAAATTTCCAAGTTGGTAAGATTTTGATATCCTAGTACAATTTCCTGTTGTTTTTTTCATAAGAGTGAAATTTTATTCCGGGATTATCTAGTCTATGCAACAGTTTTAGATATAATGATTAATAAGAAACATTTTTTTTTTTATAAACCAATCCACAGCGAAGGTGATTTTTGCTTAGTTATCCACTTGTGACCAACCTATTCTTCTAATCATGGTGGGGTCAAGTTTTTCATTTTGTAGGAACCCCAAGAAAGTCAACACGCCCAAGGTCGGATTCGAACCGGCACCGCCCGCAGATCTCAGAACGATAGATCTAGGCCTAACCAACTGAGCCACGGACCCCCCATAATATCTTGTGTTGCTGTATTAAACCAAACTAGTGTTTTTAAAAACGAAAATCAAGTTTATAGTGAATTTATACCATATATTATTAGGAAACATCTTAA
>NW_027114700.1:287677-308708 GCF_000696795.3 Halyomorpha halys | reverse complement strand
ATATAAAATATTATAATTGATTAAAATATTTAAAAAATATATTTTTAGCTGGAATTGTATCTTAAAAAATTATCATGTGATCTCATTAAATGATATGAGCTACTGTGGTCAAAAAAGTTTTTTTTTTTTTAATATAAACCATCATATCCACAACGGCTGAGCCTCTTTGTTGCTGCACAAAAACTTACACTTATTTATTACTTTATGGTGAAATGTGGCTGTTGTAATAATTATTACGAAAAAGCAATAATCACTAAATCATTTCATTTATGTTAATCCATTTTTTATAACTATTACCGATGAGGTTGTTTAATATAAAAAGATTTGATTAAAAATGTATTTTTCACATAAGATTTAGTATGTTTAACATAAACATAAGTTGTACGCTGATCGAGTTTGGAAGAAATCGGGCGCTTTCAACGAATTCCAATGTTCCAGTCTCTTTGACGCGTTGCTTGAAAATGGTTTTCTCCTTTATTTAAGAATCGAATGCTTTTTTAGTTCATTTTATAATACTAAGAACAGTGGAAAATAGTTAATTATTTCATATAAAATAAATTAAAGGTACCTTAGAGTATTTTTAAAAATTCGGCATTTAGCCCTATGATAGTATTTGAATAAGAATAAAACCAATCTGATATGAAAAGTGACTAGAATGTATATTGATAAACCAAGTTTAATCAAAATCGATGATGTTTTTAAGAAAATGTGAAAAATTGTTTCTTTAGGTTTCCTAGCCGATTTGATCAAAAATATTACTGTGAAATCACAGGGATTTATCCACCTAAAATATGTAATCACAGTTTCGTACAACTTTTTTTTTTTTTTAGTTCGGGTTTCATACACTCACACATATTATTTTGTGAGTCTTGGTTATTTGGACTCAGTGGAACTTGAAACGTTACACAATTCTAAAGTGAAAATAATTTAAAACCGTTATTACCCATCTCGTTTCAGCGCAGTCTTAATATAAACATAGTTTACACTATAGCAAATTAAAGACAACTAACTGATCAGTTATGTAATGTGCGTTAATCTAAATAGATCAAACTTGACCTTTTAGAATGTGGATTGCCTTGCTAAGGTCGGGCCTGAAGGCCTGCAATGTGACCTTCTTCGGGACAGTTCGTTGACTCGAGAAAGTTGCAACAAGATCAGTTAGTTGTAGCTGCGGTCACGGTCCCAGGTGAAAAGACAATTAACTCTGGCACAGTTCACTCTCATTTAGACCAGAAGTAAATGGAGAGTAATCTAATCCAATGACTTTATTAACCCGGGTAATTTATCACACTTCTTTAAATTTGCAGAAATTTATAATATTTTCGATTGGTAAATATACTGTCGCTCCATGATAGTCTTTGAGCATGAATAGGTGAATTTTTTCTGAGGGGAAAAACTTCCTTTGCCGTCGTCTGAGTATATGAATGGATGAACAAGATATATGAATGAAAAACCACTGTCACGTAGGTCTCTAGATGAAGTTCCTGTGACACTCGACCGTTACACAGCTATTGTTGAAGGTTAATCTTTCTATCTTCTTTTTTAAAAAAAAAATCGATAAGATAGGCTTTGAAAGCTATCAAATATTGTAACAAATAGTAGGAGAAAAAGACTAATGATATAATATGAAATTACTGATATTTTAAATTCGTTTATTATTGTTAAAATAAATCGTTTAAAATAATTAAAATTAAAATTATTATTAAAAATATTGTTATTAAAAACAATCGTAGTTATCTTATTTTCGATTCGTTTGAATCCAACAGAAAAAAAATTGAAGAATAAATGATCCATAATAATTCCTTTACGTTGGGAGAAAATGAGGAATTTAGATTAAAATGCATTTTATCCATTTCAGACAAGATTCAATTTGAATAAAACATGTTTGTAGGGGGCAACTGACTGTAAAGCTCTATAAATTACTGACAATAATCAATATAATAAAAAATATTTCTAATTTAGATATCTTGCCACAAAATTTCAAAATGAGTTTTGTAAACGAATGGACAAAATATATTTTGATTTGGAGCGTCTCATGTTTGATTTTTTTTTTTTTATAATTTTGATAAATTATATATTATCTTTGTTCACCTGAATCGCAAATATATATTTAGTCACTTAAATCACAATACGATTTATGTACTGGAATATTAAGTTAGCTTCGTTGCGGCTGAATTGTGAGTTAAGAACGAACGAGACTTTTAACTCCAAACTTCCTTTGAATAATTTTAAGGCGTTACGATTTTTTAAATATATTTTTAGCAATCCGGTATGTATAGACGAATTCCCACAATCAAGAAATTATATATTTTAGTATTTAATAATATATATTAGTAAGTTCTGCGTGCAGCACAATGAGGAATATAAAGAAGATACAACATAAATATAAACATTTACTTTATAAATTATTAAACATTTACTTTACAAGTTACATTATTTTAATAACTAATTTATATCAGCTAGGGTTGGTTTTATTTACAGAGAAAATAATTGACCTCCACCTGCCAATAGATTAAAAACTAAAGTTCTGATAGATTATTTTTCTTTTATATTTAATTTTTTCCCTTAAAAATGATCAATTCCGCCTAGATTCCTGTACTATAAGTCCTTGAAATATAATATTGATGCTGATATTACAGGATTCTAGAATAAAGTGAGTCCTTAAATTTTGACGGTATCTAAATCTGATTTGCCATGTCTTTCACAGATTTTTATTGATTGATTTTTTCTTCAAAATTGATCCCGTTTGCACTGCTGTATCAGATTCAAAAGTTAAAGTGGTTGGTGGTAAAGTATAGAAGGATGGTAGGACTACATCTTTATCCAATGACATTATTTATATTTTATTATATATGTAGCGATGAGAATTTGTAAATATGAAATAGTCTTTCACAACCAAGTGAAATTTATTCTCAATTAAAATAAAAGATAAATATGCATATATCATGTCACACTTTTCTTTTATTTCTTTATTATTTATGCCTTCTTCTTTGCTCCAGGAGGTAAGAAAAAAAAATTTATTTCTTTTTTATTAACAAACAAAAATACTACATACTTACAATGAAACAAAATATAGAAAATTATTGTTAAATAGTTTTAGTTAAAAATGCCAATCACAAAGTAATAATTAATTATTGATTTAATGAGGAATCACAATGAAAGCGGAGGGAACTTTTTCACTTTTCATTTTTGAAATAAGATATACAATCAATTGTACATTAAGATTTCGGTCAGTTCGAAACCAAGTGAGACTTGTTACGATGACCATTATGTAACTATAATGAGGAAGTGGCCAAGATAGTCGAATCACGGTTAAGGTTGGACCGTGCACAAGACCCATCAAAACAATTTCGGTGGAGGAATAATGTTGGAAAATAACAGTAATCATGGTGGCTCCTTTCTAATCTGTCTCTAGTTGAAGGAAAAAAGTTCAATTTTAAAAAAATGGCTTATAGTCTCAGTATCATAGATCACATTTCTAGTGTACCAAGAGGAGATGACTTTCTCTTTATCGGACGGTCCAATTTATCAATTTAAGCTTTAATGATGATAAATATCTCAGTTACAAACATATTTCATCTTGATAAATCAGCAGAATAAAATCTTTCAGATATAATTTTATAAATAATGTAAAATAATATTGAAATAAAAAAAATATATAAAACTCTACTTGAAAAAAAAAATCATTAAATATTATATCATATGGCTGTAGATGAACGATAAGTACTTAAAATATTGATTTATTTGATAAATTAAGGAGAATTTTTACTGTTTTCGGACTATGAGTATACTTTTGAAACATATAAAACACTGAAATTAACTAAATATTACACCTTTGCAATCTGTAACACATAAATATAATTAATATAGAAGAGCAGGGCCCTGTTTCATAATGAAAGCTAATAGTATTATTTCAAAATACAAGTATACAAACAACGTGGTAATTGCATTAATACTTATTTCTTCTCATTATAGGGATGACTATAAGTGATATTATAGTTAAAAAGTACTAAAGTACAAGTTACTATTGTACAAATCAGTGTAATTGTATTAAGTTAAATCGACAAGACTAATAGTATTAATTTGTACTTTATTATGAATCAGGGCCCAGGTCTCAGTCTAGGGTACCTGCTACTCCAGCAATGACAGTAGATAGTCAAATCCTATTTAAGTTTCGATTTTAATAATAACTATATGACTACCTGGAATAAAATGAATAAAGCCCATCCTAGACGATGAAAAGTTTGGAAAAACTTGTTGACCTGAGATCCCAGGACCACCAGTCTCTAGTCAAACACGGAACTGGCTAAGCTGCTTCGTTCTTCAATTATAATTATTATTCAGAATTATTAACTAGGTTTGGTTAATTAAGACTATTTTAATGACTAGAAACTGTTAAGATATTATAAATAATTAAAAGTTCGTTTATTAAGTAAAATGGTCCGAGTGGTGGTTAAAAAAAGGTACACCAAAAAGAAGAAAGAAGTATTTATTAGTGTAGTCATTTCTCCTCTTTAGTTAACGTTTAGTAAAGGTTTTGAAACAGCCGCCATTTCTTATTCCCCTATTTATCCTTGGCAGACTCATAATGCATACATAATTTTTAAATAATAATAATAAAAACTTGGGGTGAAATAACTTCCTTTTTTCTCCTCTTGGGCTCCTGTACTAATAAGATGACAGTGCCAGACTAGCCAGCTCGGGAACCTACTGAGGTGGGAGCCTGCAACTCCTTACCTTACCACTTATAAGGAAGCCAGGTCTTCGTTCTGTACCGCTTCCTTTCATCTAATTGTTGTTAAAGGTCCTGGGATACTTTACACGAAACTTGAGAGATCACTCCTCTTTACCCACATTTATGCCAATTTTCAATTAAATCCAACAAAAAATCCACTCATATAGGAGGAAAACATGAACCTGATGAGTGCCTTTCAACTGCCTGAGTCCAGCTCTATCAACCTATCAATTATATAATTCAAATTATCTCTTTAAAAAAGAAAAAGAAAGTGATTGCTCAAACAAATACATAAAACATAAATACATATGTAAAAAAAAAAGTATATCATATATATCAACATTGCATATCGATACATTAATCCATTTTAACAGTATTAAAGTAACCACATAAAAAAATTATATGCACATGCATAAAAACATATACAATGAAAGATGGAAGTGTTTTAGAAATGTTAATTGACAGTTTAAATCGCAATGAAATGAATGGAAACAAATTAATAACGAAAAATGGTTTTCAAAAAATTAAAGAAAAATATCGCATGTAATAGGCAAATACGTAGCTAATGAATGGAATTTTAAATATTCTAGAATAGTAACAATAATATTCACTTTCACTAATTTATTCAGTCATTTAATTTTGTTTTCCTGAAGACTCCTGCAACTTGAATTCATCAGTCAGAAGATTACAGGAATTATGGATGATAACATGTAATCCATAATGTAACAACAAAAACAATTATCAGAATAATTTATAATTAATTATAGTGCCTTTATGAAACAATGCGGATGCAGATAGCACACATCAAACCGCCCTAATAACGGTGGAAAGAAAGGAGCGGCAGCAATTAGTGAAGAAGAACTTGAAGTAGATGGTCTCTCCTGAGAAATGTTATCGAATTGCTAATGAGGAAGGATTGAAAAAAAACTAGCCATCAAACCTGTTTAATAGAGCTTTTACAAATTTTATGTTGAGATTATTCCGTCAAAAACATATAATTAAAACTTGAGGCTGTTTCGTTTGGCTTTACGTTACATAAATTATGTAAACGTTAAACAAGTTAGTATTGGTTTAATAAAATATTAATTAAAATTAAAATCTGTACCGCTACAACCCATGAAGGGTTATGGGTGCAGTAATTTTTAAGGAAGTACTGTTACTAAACCGACGGTTGTGCAAGGAGATTATTTGGTTAAAATCACGCTTGACCGACGGATTTTTGCCCAATTAAGGGTACCCAATTTACGAAGCTGGGTGTACCTCAAGAGGGCTCCAGAATCCATATGGTTGACTGACGGCTACAGTGTAACAGAAAACATTTTTCTGCCCAGCCGAAACCGGTGCCTTGGATTTAGTAGCATCGTGCCTTACCACAGTGCCACCGCTCCCCTTAATAAAATATTTTGATGATTTTCATGAATGTAAATAAATTTTCCCACTTACAGAGGTAGAGATCAGAGTTGGGCATAAGCTAGCTAATATTTAGTTAGCTAAGACACAAACTAATAGCTAAATAGTTGTCAGAATTAGTTCCCATAAAAGACTGGAACTAATTCAACTATTGCTTTTTAGCTACCAATAAATCTTACAACTAAATCAGTTCTTAGTTGGAGTGGACAACTAACAACTAATTTAGTTGTAAGATTAAGTGGCAGCTAACAAGCAATAGCTAAATTAGTTCCAGTTTTTTATGGGAACTGATTCTTTTACACTATTAGTGGTTTCCCTAACATACTAGGGTCCCTCTCTGTCATTTACATTGGAAGCCCATGAGCAAACTGATTTTAGAAATAAATACAGCTGGTGAATTAAAAGTTCTCTAGAGATTTGGTCCATCACTATTACGTTATAATCAGGTTCCAAATACCAAAATAAATAAATAGCCTCGATTAATTACCTGAAATCTATAAAGTGCATTTATAAGTCTTTATCCCTTATACACATTTTAGAGGCTAGGGATCCTCACTTCGTGCTGTAAAATCAGTCATTAAATAACAATTTACTACAATACTAAATTACTATTACTTTTAAATGATTAGGAATACGCCGATGTAAAAATAGGATTACATAATAAACAACAGTTCCTTTGTGTAATAAAATTAATAATGACCACAGTTTAGTGAAGCTAGTTGATTATGGAGTAGTTATAAAATTTAGTTGAGTGAATGGAAAAGTATGAATTTTAAACCACCCTATCATATTAACATTACTTAAAATTTGGCTCACAGGCCAGATTGGCAAAAACCAAACGAACTTCCTCTTTTTTTTTTATAATCGAACTTTATTTATTGATAGATATTAAAATCTGCCACGCCGTTGGGGGCAATAGGTAATAGTGATGAATGATCACAATCTTACTAAAATAAGAATGAAAAAAATGTATATAAAAATAAATAAAGTTCTACAAAAATAAAATAAGAATGAAAAACAAAGTACATACAAATAAATAAAATCTCCACTAAAATGAAATAAAATAAGAATTAAAAAAATAAACATAAAAATAAATAGAATCTCTGACACTTCCTCTGAAAATAAAAAAATAACTATGGCTATGTCAGCATTTAAACCTATTTCGAAAGATACAGAGAACAAAAATCCAATCTACCGCTCAACTAGCTTAGATCAGGTATATTTCTTTTAGTTCCGTATATTTTATATGAATTCCGCTCTCCCCTGCCGAAGTACCGCCTTTCTTAGTCCACCTGAACTAAGTAGACCTCTTGAAACGGAAGTATCAGATAAATGGCTGGGCATGTGGGATGAAAGCCTATTGCAACCCTAGGACTGCCACTTATGTGGATATACAGACAAAATGGGTAGATACTTATATTAATTTCAACTTATATTAATATCTATCCAAACTTTGAAAATAAACTTATTGTTAGGATTTATTACATTGTTTTATAAAGAGAGTAGTGCCAATTAAAAAAAAAGAAAAAAAAAGTTATATGAACTATTAATTTTTAAAATTCTATTTTACTATTTTATTTATTCATTTGTTTGGCATAGTATCAATTTAGAAATTAAAAACAAGAATTTGTTAGCCTAATTATTTTTTAAATTTGTTTTACTAATTAAAATTAAATAGAAAACTAGAAAAGCTGATTTCAGAGTTCATAGAATTGGGAAATCATTCTCAGTTTTACATAATTAATAATTAACCCTGGATACAATATTTAAATTATTCTGAAAAGTTTAGAAGTGTTGGATGGTAAGTCCACCATCAGACAACAATGTGATTTGAAAAGTGTAATTATTGGAAATTAAGTCATTTTGTCGGTTCATCAATTAGTATACATATATTCATATAGGTTTAAAAAAGCAAGAGTGCATGTAATGTCGAAATAACGCATCGAAATGTTAGACTTAAGTGAAATGTAATTATTGCAATTTTGGCTATTGGAGCGTTGTGGAGGCTATACAATTTTTAAGCTAGATAAGTATAATATGAATTGATCTCAAGTGATACAACTAATAATTTAATTAAGAACTATGTATAAAGTAAAAAAAAAAATTTTTTTAATTTTATTTATTTATTGATATTTACAACTGTATAAAAAAATACAACCAGTAAATTTGATCATAATGACATAATGATATGATACAGGATGTAGAGAAACTACCCAGTAGTAGAACTCTGAAAACAGTTTACAATATAAGGTCACGAGGCCATCTTCTTTTCAGGCGCCTCGGAAGAGGAATGGAAGAGGAAGCAAGGTTAGAAACGAGTGGGTTTGGGTGGTTAGGGAGTTTATTATGGAAGGAATAATATCAAGTAAAAAATAAAGATAAAATAATAATTATTAAAAAAAGTTATGTAGTTATAAGCTTAGTTTTATGATTTAAAAAATTTAATTAATCGCTTTCTTTTTCTTTTGAATAATCTTGAGTTGTTATGTTTGATTTCAATCAAATATCACTGAAATTATCGCTCAACAAATTTAGTAATAGTTGAAATTTATAACGTATGGCTTTTGAAAATCACTGTAAATTGTTTGCCTAATTAGACGATCATTTAGTTAATTCTTGTTCGTTAATTACTATAAAATCAAAAATGTTTAAAGCTATGTTTCCAGACAAAATTTTACAAAACCAATAAATAATGGATAGGGCTGCTAGTTTCCAAACATATCCAGCCAATTAAAAAAAACAAACTTTTTTTTAACTTAGTGTTCAGTTACTTCAGAACGTCAAAATGTTATGGAATTGGTCTTATTATGTTCAAGACATTATTGAAATCTATTGCTCATAATAAATAACTGGTTACGTAATAATTATAAAAGTTATGTAACTAATATGCTGAAAAAATAAACAAGGAAAACAACATTATGTAAAGTATTAAAGATTAATATATAGGTACAATGAAAAAAACAAAACAAATCGAACCTTTCCCCCTCAAAGTCGATGGCATTAAAGTTTTAAAATATCAACAAAAGAAAAACCGTCGTTTTTTTTTTTGTAATTTGTCATAGGTCATCCCACAATAATCCTCGGTATTCCTCATGAACTACTACCAATTTTTCAATTTTGTTTAGACATGATCTGATTTTCTTAAAAACTTTTTTTGGATTTTTTATTCTATTGATGTAATGAATAACTACAAACCAATCTGTAATATCTGTGGCTTGGATAAAAAATAATCAATGTCTATAGAATTTTCTAGTGTTTTAAAAAACTGTCTATCATAGATGGCTGAGATGACATAATGCTGATGAACCGTGTGAATCATCAAAGGGGTAAATTAATTGAGGGAAGTCGTTAAAGCTAACTTTAATGACTTGTAAGATTCACACTCTCAGAAGAGAGGAGACTGAAGATACATCAATATTCTTTTTTTTATAAACTTTCTGCTGACGCCCAGAATCAATTTATAATTTATTGCGTAAAACAAAGTGACGAGGAGAGAAAGGTAGAGAAGATTAATTGATTAAAGTGAGTTGTCACAATTTTATAAGACAGTACAAATTAATTGAAATGAGTTTGTCAGACCATGTTTGTAAAAATTGTTTGTTGGCAAATACACCTGTGAAAATAGAGTTGTCTAGCTAAGCATCGTGATTCTGGTACCAATAGGTCCTCTTTCTACTAAGTGGAGAGAAATTATGGTGATCATTTTTCTACATGAAGAACAAACAAACAGACAGTCGTTAATAACATCATATAAGTCACTGCTCCAGAAGATATTTATCAAAAAAATATTCAATAAGTGTATTGGTGTCAAAAATGTATCAGATTTATGTCGATAACATAAAAAGGAAAGAGAAAACTAAAACGAAAACTTCAACCTAACTTTCAAAAAACCTTAAGGAGGCAATTTTCATAAATATGATAGGTTTATTGTTCCTATAGAAACCAGTACTGATAAGAAAAATAAAGAAACTAATTGGAATACAGCAATTATTTATAAACACCAGACTACCTTTATGAAAAAAAGAAAAAAAAAAACGAAAACGCAAAATTCGCCTACTTCCGCCTGAAGCAATCTGTATGTACCTGTAGTCTGTAAGGTGATTTTTATTTTTTTATACCAATTATCAGTTTTTATACAAACAAATATTTATTTAAAAAAACCATTGTCCGTCGATTCATTTTTTGTCAATTAAAAGAACAACTCTATTTTGCTCAAGTAGTGGTACATCTGATAAAAAGAAATGATATATTTTAATTAGAATTGAAAGTATCACAAATATAGTATTATAGGCTCCGATTACTTTCTTTATTGTGGTCAACAGACTTCCTTGAAGTTGACAGAGTTATAAATTAGCTCCAGTCTACGGTACTTTCTATAGAAGTCATCAAATATAAACTAAAAAAGTGATAGATTGTAATTTACAGTTTAAAACTAATAGAATTAGAATAAGTGAAATTTTGATAATAATAGGTTATTGACTAATATTATTTACAAAGGCAGAATAGCCTGTAACATTTTTATAACATTATTAGCTGTGATATTATAAACAAGATCCTTGAGCATGCCCGGAATGGCCGAAACGTAAGTGTTAACGCAGTATTTTATAATTAATTTGGGTTTTTTTAGTAAATATTATTTAGTTAGTATTAGTGTTTAATTTAGTTACATTTATTTTTATTTATATTATTTTAATTGGATTTAGTCATTTGAGAAGAAAGAGACAGTTGCTAAGGGGTGATAACCCTTGCTAAGACGTCGACTAGCAGCAGGCCGACCATCTTCGTTTTTAAATCCATTAGTTAATTAGTAGACATGATAGTTTGTAACCATCTCTGCGTTCATTTGGTGTTATTTATTGAAAATTTTTGAGTGTTACCCGACATTGCAGTCCGAAACTAGACCTTCTTTGCGTTTCGACTTGAATATAAATTGTTGCTAATCAGTCGGCTCGCATAATTTATTAAAATAACTAGACCCTGTCTGCCCTCAATAAGTGTGACCATCTTGGCTTTAGGAGCTGCGACCTACACATCTCGACAGAAAAATAACTTCCTCTGACCTATCGGACCTTTCGTCGAACAGTATTTATTTTATATTTCTATTGTTTTTTGTAAATTAGTTTCTTTTTGTTTTCATAATTTGTTTAACTAATTTTATTTTGTTAAAAAGGCCTATTTATTTTACTTTTATTCATTGTTTTATTATAACTCTTTTGTTTATTTTGGTTTAAGTTTTTAAATGTTTAGATTAACCAAATAATGTTTATATCCGAACCAGTTAGGTGTTTTTGTTCTTTTAAAGCTTTCCAAAAAAAAAAAAACATAGTCAATTTGATGTTGCACACACAGTAGGTGTTACAAGAAAATAAAAAGTGTGAGACTATATGGATGTTTTTTGTAACAATAGATAAAAAAAAACTTTTCTTTTTTCTTTAGTGACAGATGTGTCACTATTCAAGCAAAGCAGCTATATGTCCTCACATTTTTTTAAATATCTATCATGCTTTATTACATGTTCCTAGCGTAAGGATTGTCAAATATTTGTGGTTGTAGATGACGATCATTGTCTGCTTGTACATTTTTGGAAATGAGACGTATCACCTTTTCTGTGAATGAATTAATCTGTTTCAGAACTAGTAAAAACATTAACTGCAAAGAGACCGCCTTTTATTTCCACAGTTTCTTGTTGAATGCCTTGAATCCTTTCAATCATATCTAATTGTTTACCATTTACAGGTTTTATAATGTGTTGGGTGGAGGATAGGTAACCGAGAGAACCAATAAATCAGTGTCATAACCAATTAATTTTGGTTCCATTCCTTTTCTGAATCATTAATCGTAATTGACACTATCATAGTATAGGAATCTCCTCCAGCCTAAATTATTTTGCATTCAACTTCCGTTAAGCCCTCTTCCCCCCCCCCTGAATAAGTTAAATTTTGCTTATTCATTTCCTATTTGAGATGATTTTTCCAAGGGCGAAGGAGCTATGAATGACTCTTTCGTATCTACACGTGTAAAAGAGGCTTTCACAGTAGATGTTCTTAATGTTTAGTACTTTGTTCTTCTCCATACCTGTCAAAACAATTGTAGCTCTTCATAGTGAGTTTCCGTACAGCTACAACGTAGCTTTAAACGTTGATGTACGTTGCCACAACATACGATGAAGTAACACGCATAAATAATGCAAAAGAATATGTTTTTTCTCCCTGTAGCGTTTTCAAATATGTCTATAAACAAAGCAAAATATTAAAGCATAATTATCGTTGTTTTTTTTTGCAGTTAGAGAGACATAAACAATTATTTATAATTATATTGAAGTGTTGTGAAACCGAATGGAGTATCTCACATTATGAAAATTGAATATTTCGTAATAAATTTAATATAATTAGAAAATCTATTCCTTTATCAACCTAATAATTCGAGCTACAATTTCTAATTTATTTTTTCCTTAACGTCCCTTCGACTACCAGGACCATTAGCGACGAATGTTCTTTTTTAAATTGGTTGGCGTAATTTAGCCATAAAAATTTACTCAACTTTTAATGAATTGTAGGATTCCAGGACTAGAGATTTATCATTTAGATTAATGTAGAGAAAATATATATTTTAGAACGCTAAATTTTATAAAATATCACTCTACAATGAACTGACGACTATCAAACTACAATGCAGTTAACATAAAAATATGAGAATAACAAAAATAAAATTCAGAAAATTTATGAGTTTGTTATTATTATTACTTTTAATAAATAATATAGTTTGATCATTCTAACCTAACCCATATACATTTAATTACAAAAAAAAGAAAAAAAAAAAAGATGTGAAAACTGAAAAACCCCATTAGCTATTCAGAATATAATGAAGGAGTGTACATTCCGACATCAAGTTTTTTTTAAATAATTCAATTTACTTTGTAGATAGGGAGCTCTAAAAAGATCAATAGATCAAAAGAATTTTAAAAGAAAACAATTGTATAAATCATGAATATAATTTTTAACAACCATGAGCAGTTTACACAAACAACCTTATTACCAATAAAATATTTAAATTATTAAGATTACAGAAGAACCACAAATAACGAGAAAGTTGAAAAGAACGCAATGATGAAGCAGTTGATTGTCCAGATAGACATTGATCTAACCTAACCTGCACACACTATTGGTTCAATCGTATAAAAATAATATTATATTTTGCACATTTGCTATTATCCTTTGCAATCGAATTCATATTAATCTTAAATTCAAGATTTATCTAACAAAAAAATTGCATTTTTTATTAAAATGTATATGGTCATACCCACAAGAAAATGGTCCTCTGGATGCCAGTGTTTGTTCCTTTTTATTTCCACGTTATATCATCCTACATGTTAATTTCCCCCTTAATTTGAGATAAAAGTATATTCAAAATGTAATTTGAATCGATAAAGATGCATAACATTGCTAATTATAGTTTAATAATTCAAGCTGTAAAATGTTATGAGAATTCAACTAAAAAAATTAAACTGAAAAACCGAAACTGGTGTGGAAGTACCTGTCGGAACTTTCCCAGTTCCGGATCAACCCATAGATTACAGAGATAAGTTGAAAAAACTTACTGAAAAAAGAACATTATTAAAAACTAGCATGTCTGGTAATTAATATAGGTTATAATGCGAGCGCTATTCCCTTTCACTGGGCGTACAGCGGAAGTAGGGGACCTGGATCAAGGAAGAAAAGAGTAACCCGTCCCTATACACAGGAAATACCACACGGGAGCACCCGCGTATTAAATTCCTCCTCTCACTTGGTCCTGTGCCCCACGCATCGGCAAATATCGAGGTTTACACTTTCTTTTAGGCGATCAATAACAGATATCTACTAGGTGACTAATATGGAAGAAGTATGATCCTGACAACAATAAATTAAATTAAACATTATCTTTATATATATATATATATATATATATATATATATATAACTGTAGTTCAAGTTACATACCTACTTCTTCCATTAAATTTTGAGTTATCAATATTTATTAGTATTTCTGTTTATTCAAATGTACTAAAGTTATTAAAAAAATACTAATGATCTATCATATAACATTAAATATGAAAAATTTTGATCATACTCATCCTTTATTTTTTTCTAAAACGTTTGATGAATATGTGATAACATTTTATCACAATTAGTTAAATAAATAAAAAAAATAAAATAATGTTTATTATTATTACTTTTAATTTATATTTAAAATCACAAGAAAGAACATTACCCAAATTGCATTTCGGTTTAAATGTTGTTTCTTGTGTTGAATCATACCCAGAAAATATTAATCCGACGAAAGGTTGTGATTTCTTTTGTTTGTAATCGTTACTTGAAAAAATATGATTTCGAACGTTTTAACTTTTTTGGTATTACATTCTATTCTGAGTGTAATAAATAGTTTCATAATTTCCAAGTTCAATGTTTCTAATTTACATCTTTCTTCACTATATTTTAAGAAAAATGAGGAAACATTAATACATATATATTTCTTATTAATTGCTATTAAAATTTAAGAAAAAAATGATTTCCACCACCAAGCAATATTTTAACTACGCCCAAAGGGGGCGGTAGGACTAAAAAGTTTATGAACCACTGATTTAGATTCAATCAAATCGATTTTATGATATCACTAAGTCAATCGAATAGATCATTGATAGAAACACGATAGATTAATAACAAAATTATTATTATTAAAATTAAATTCATTAAAAAATATATCAATATATATATACCCACTACATTTTTGCATCTTTAGTGAGCCTCCTTTATTCAAATGAGCTTAAATTCTGTAGTTATGATTCCTGCCAAGAGCAACTCTTTAAGGTCCTTAAGGCGTTGAACAGCTTTACAGTTCTTCCAAATTAAGCCAGAGGGAGTAAGATTTTGTATGAGAGTTTGAAAAGTATCTTCTAATGGGTCTAAATTTCTCTTATACCATTCCCATTTTTTTTTTTTTTTTTTACTACACAACCGAATGAATGGGACGGATTGTGGTTGCCTAGTTCATCAAGGCGTCAACTTAGCATCCTAGAGTCTTTAGCGATGCCAGTTTGAACCTGGCCTGAGCGATATGGCTTCTATTTTCCCACGAAAGCTCGACCTCCACACTCTGTAGATAGTATAGATAAAAGAACTGCATGCATCATAACTACTAGAGATGCCAACCTCTGGCCAAAAGATCTATGATAATCATCAAGCAATGTGATCCTCAAGACCAGTGCCCCCTTTCATTGATGAGGAACTGAGGGAGCAGAAGAGCGTTGAAGAAAGGGTTTAGAAGAGCTAATTACCCTCCGCCATATACTTCGCCTTCGCTACAGTTTGGTGGCATTGTGTGGTTCGACACTTCCAGTAACTTATTATCCTTCCTGAATAGTTAAAAAACTACGAGTTTGAAAGAAAAATAGAAAGAGATTGTCTAATACTACGTCTGGAATCCCTACGGATGTAAGTACTTACGAATTGCGGGAGAGATTGAAGATAGAGGGAGTCTTATTATGTCTTAAGGTGAAGACATGGCAGTTATCGTAGCGGAGGATAGCAGAGCTAGATATAGAGCTCGTATCGGAATGGTGAGTGAAAGAGAAGTTAAGTATGGCCTCATCTAAGACCCAACTCATACTTATAAGAGACTCGGGAGATAGATCTCACACTTCATATATAAGGCGAAAAGTTAAGTACATATGAGAAGCTTACATAACTCGGTGTGAGATTAAGAAGAGGGTTTAGTACCATACGTGACATGGCGTATTTAACTGATACGGTGACATTCTCAGCAAATGGATTAAGTTGAATAGAGGCCTCAGGATGAACAATAAAAGAATGGTTTAAGATTTTCTGAGATATGCCTCCCCTGCGTGGAACCAAATCATCGCCCAGCAACAGAAAATGAGACTGGTTCTGCATATAGGACCTCATACTCAAAGCAGATGCTACTGCGTTTAATGTGAAGAGGCTGGGGCAGAAGGTTATTTTATATTTAAGGAGGGTCTGGGGTCACCAAGAGCGAAAGATGTTATGGGAGGATTCTATAAAATAGTGGAGTCGACGATGAGTTACGTGCCTGAAGGGCGTGACCCTAAGAACATTTTTCCCAATGTCCAGTCAAGACTGAAATCTATATGGGTCCTCCCAGACCACTAATCTACCAGATCCTAAACGGGTAGGTGAGGGTCCCGAGTAATGCTGTAAAGCAACGAAAAGGATATTGACCCTCAGAACCTCGCTATTGAGTTCCTGACAATTTTAATACTCTTTTAGTACAAATTTTAATACTCTTTTAGTATAAATTTTAATACTCTTAGTTATACATTTTTATTTTCTCATTTATTTTCAATTAACTGAAACGAAAGCCTCTGAAAAATGTATTTCTTTATCATTCAAAATAGAATCTCATATTTCTACGTCATTATTTTATTTATGTTCAAAATATTTTCTACCCTGTCGGTACCACATGTTTTGTAATAAAGAGTAGTTTCTGAGCTAAAATTGATTGTATGAATTCAGTGTAAGTAATTATTCAACGATAGAAATAACACTATGCAGTTTCTTTCATAAAAGAAATTATCAAAATTAGGTGTTATATACAAACCATAAGTTTCTGCTGCACGTCAACCTCACGTTTCGCATTAAAGCAATAGTGGTTAGAAGAGCCAAATGAGTAGATCTACAACTTTTTCCTTTGGCATCTTTTGATTATAACATATGGGTAGTCTTTAGATCCGAGCATTTTGGCCAATTTGTATTGGCCACTCTGTATAATTTATTCGAGGGAGGAGAAATGGTGAAATCGAAAGGACCATGAAATGTCTGAGCCAATGACTTAGCGGCGAAAATCATCCGACAGCTAACTTATCATATACCACGGATCAAGAAAAAAAGGCCTAATTCTGAATGGAGCTACAGATAAATCTAGGAGCCAAGTGGGGTTCGAAAATTGAGCAGTTGTTCCACAGGTTTGACCTAATGAGCAGAAACTCATTTCTGCAGAAAACACAAACCGTGCCGGTTTAGTAAGTTAGGCGCCCCTTAATAACTACGTCATGAGTACACTCCCATTTGTCCTCCAAAGTTTATACCGAATGATTTAAATTTAATAATAATATTATTAATGAGAGTGAAATAAAGGGAAAAGGGCTTCATAGCACATTATTTTAAAATGATTAAGAATGAAAAAGAGAAAAAAATAGAAAACTAAAAAATTAAGTAAGGGAAAAGGAATTTAAAATAAATAGAAAAAATTGAAATACATCTAAAGAATGGCAGATAGTATTTAAAAAAGCATTTTAAAATTATGATTGCTTAGATCTAAATTTAGGAGATAAAAGGTATATAATGACAATAAACTGGAAAACACATTCCAAGCATGAAAGGAAAGGAAGGAACAGGTAAAAAAAAGGATGTAACGTATAAAATTGATTATAAAGAATGCATAAAATAATATTAAACCTGAGAGACGTCACAAAATTTAAGTAACTATGTCAAACAATGTAAAATGAACATCAAAAACCTCCAAAATATAAAAGACTCAGCACTAGTAAAACATAATATACAACAAAAAAAATCATAGTTTTAATTTTTATAAAATATTTTAAATACAGCAACAGATAATTGAAGCAGAAAGCACATGCAGTCAATGTGCTTAACTAAACATACTAAAAATAGAGTAAACTCCAAAGCGAACATAAAACGAATAGGACATTATTGTGACATAATTATAAAAATGAATATATAACAATAATCAGTGTCTAATGAGATAGTGCTAAAATTATACTAAACCTACTCAAATAAATAAAATTTCAACAGTCCATTTACAGAGACTAACAAACAGATGGAAATATACGAATAGGTATATATCATAATATAATTATTACATTTTTAAAAATAATATGGTGTAACATTAATTTTAGGAAAAAAGACAATTTTTTAAATCAAGACAAATCCCTTAAAGGGGTGATAAGGAAAAAAAATGAATATAGGAAAATATATTGATGTGATTTTAATTTTTTTATTTCATATAATATTTGTTATAAGTTAAATATTGGCAAAAGTCAAATGTCAAAAAAAAGAGAAGAAGAAATAAGATGTAACATGTGTGAACTGCTGTAACATACTATCTTTATTGGGTTCGGTACATCTCTTTATATACATGCGATCAGCTGATCTCCTCAGTCAGCTGACATCGAAGTAACAGCTGACTGAGGCTGTAACTTATACAGTGTGTAATATAACCATAAATTATATAAATGGAGAAATGGATGTAAAGGTTTGATAAAATTTAATGTTTTATAATATATAATTGGTTTGACAAGATGCTCAAATGTCCAAAACGTCGACAATGATTAAATAAAGAAGTGAGAGTATTTATTTTTAAAAAAAATGAATTAAACTTAATTTCTTAATCTTTTGTATATTAGTTAATATTTGATTCAATACATCTCAAATTCAGTGATTTTATTAATAGGCTAAAATTAATTGTAATATTTTAAATGTTCATCATTTAAGGGCGCCCCGTTGCAGGTCCATGTTGTTTGGCCTGGAGGCCGGTGCTCGTCAAGTGTTGCAAAAAGGACATAATGATATATAGGATACTTATGTTTTTATTAGATTGTCACCATTGTTTCCCGCTGAAAATGGCATGGATCCTATTATGCAAGAGCCAAAGAGGAGAAAAAAGGCTATTATTTCACCACAATTTTTGATTACTTAATTGATAACGAGGTGTAATTACTAGTCAAATTGATGAGCCTGCAAAATATAGGTAGGGGGAATAAAAACTTTGTTTTGTTCAAAACATTAAAAATAATTAATTTTTTATACGGAGCTCTTTATCTTTACAACTACCAACAACAATAGAAAATCTAAGAGAGCATCATCATTACAGTTGAGTAAATTTTCTAAAATGTAACCCCTAATAGAGTTATTTACGTTCAATAGTTCTCGAGATATAGCTTTTTTTTAAAAATGTATGGAACGTATTGAAATATCAGTAGTTAGTTAATTTATTTTGAGGAATCTATGCTTCAGGAACTATGCGACGTACAGATGTCTATTAGCACTCAAATTAAAGCTGGTTTAATGTATATTTTTGTAGGAGTAATAGTTTTCATGAAATTTGCTAAAATAAATTGATTTATAGTTGTTCGGCATTTTTCCATTTGCCAAATTTATATTCATATGTGAATATCATAACTACCCATGCGAAGATAAGTGTCATAAACTACATTATAAAAAGTTAAATTTTCTTTATTTTAAGTGTTGGTAGACATATGTGCGTCTTATGGATCTAGAAATATATTTTTTCAAAAATCCAACATTTTACAGGAAGAACTAGAAATTAACATTTTGTGAGTTGATTTTGTCAAATATCACTAACAAAAAACTACTACACCTACAAAGATAAATATTATTAACTGTTTTATAGTACATTTAACAAGCTTTAATTTGAGCGCTGGCAGACATCTGTACGTCTAATAGTTTCTGAAATAACGTTTTTCATAAATCAAACTTATTGTCCGCACAACTATAAATTAATTTATTTTAGCAAATATCATGAAAACTACTATTCGAAGGTATGACCTTTACCTAAATTATTTTATAGTACATTAAATTAAATTAAATTTTATTGATAATAGACATCTGTACGTCACATAGTTCTTGAGATATAGATTTCTCAAAATAAATTAACTAACTACAGATATTTCAGTACATTTTTATGAAATGTTGCTTTTTAAGAAGCTATATCTCAAGAACTATTGGACATAAATAGCTCTATTAAGGCTAATATTTACTCTTCTTTGAATAATGTTCTCTTAAATTTTCTAGTCTCATTTATAGTTTTTAAGATATAGAGCTCCGAATGAAAAATTAAGTTTTTTTTTTAGGTTTTGAAACAGCCGTCATTTTTTATTTCCCCTACTATTTCATACATTCCTCCCTATATTTGGTAGACTCATCAGTTTTGACTAGTAATTATTCATCGTTTTCATTAAAGTGCCTTGTTTTCTTACCGGCTCTTGTACTATATGAAACTTACAGTTTTTCACGCGGTAGGGGGCTCTGAAGTAAATATCGTTAAGCATTTAAGAACATTAATAGATTATTCCTCCTCGGAGACACTGGAGACTGTCGCATACAGGATGCCACAGAACAGGGTAGGAATGAACAGAAAGAACCTGGTGATTACGAGCGCCACTGAGATAAGAATTTTTATTTATAATAGGCAGTAAAAACATCTCGTCCATAGAAATTACTGTTGTATTTGGCACAGTAGTGGCTCGCATTGAGATGGGTAACAGATAGCATTGAACTCATCGATACCAACCTAGCGTTTAACCAGGTGGGTGAAGATAGAAGGGAAAATATGTTAATATATTATATTGAAATAAAAACCCACTTAAATAATACTTAATACGATATACCGGTGAAAGTAGTTCATTACATTGACGCTAACTTTTGAAACGTCCATAAGGGGGTTTCCTGTTTATAAACTTCATTTGTTAGGTTATTTTTTTATTTAATTTTTTTTTTTTAGTACAAATTTATATTTCATAAATATTGTATGTGAAATAATTACTTAAGTCATCGATCATCAAACTGATACAAACTACTACCCCTTTACAAAAAATCCAATTTCCTCAGCCCCCTTCAAATGCATTAAAAATAAATAAAATAGATAAATTGTACATAGGTCGTCCAACACTGGATTTATTTATATTCTTTTTTATATGCTATAGTATGTAATTGTATTTTATAAGAAATATCCCTTTATCTGTAAATTTCAATTAGGTAGGCAGTCCTAATAGAAATTTACAGATAAAGGGATATTTCTCATAAAATACAATTACATACTATAGCATATAAA
>NW_027114700.1:285145-287110 GCF_000696795.3 Halyomorpha halys | reverse complement strand
TTTATACATATGATATAATATCCATATGTTAAACGAAGTCAATTTCCGTTACGGGACACTTTTTCTAACATGGCATCCCGCAAAATGATTTATAAGACGTAGTCACGTCAAAATACTAAGGTTCTCAAAATCGAAAATTTCACTGGTATTTGACAGTTTAGACAGCACGGAACAAATTCGTAATCAACCGCTGTTTTTAAACCAGTTTTCACTGGGTATTAATTATTCATTTCCGTCCCATGCAAATAGGTACAATTCACGCATTTTGGTGGATTTAAGGTATTTTCGTTTCACTTAAATAAAACAAAAAAAAGTAATTTGAAATGCGCGTTTTTTTTCTCTTTCCCACCTTGACTTTCACGAAACGAGATTTGAGCAGCAGTAGGTTATTACGTCAAGCTCCTCGTGTGTGGTCAATATCAATTTTTTCAATATGTTGACTTTTTTTTCAGATAGTTCGACATACCTTGTAGACCTTTGGCCGCCCGAACCAGCCTTCTCCACGCCTCCCTAACTTGGGCTACTGCTTTCCAGTTTGCTGCATACAGCGCTTTCGTATCTCTTTTATTATATCGGTGATCTCTTACCAACTTTAGTGGCAGTCATTGTCGTGTAGAGGCCTCTTGGTGGATTGCTTCATTTATTTTGATATATGTTTCATTTATTATGAACAGCATTCATTTATTTCTTTTTGTTTTTTAGTAGGGCTATTTTTTTGTCTTTCATTAAGTATTAAGCAAAATAACCTTTTGAACAAGAGTAAGCCTACATTTTTTAATATATTATTGCATATTAATAAAAAGTTTTTACAATTTTTAATCTCAAAGTATTTCTCTCACTGTATAGTTTAGTATTTAAAAATAAGTACGGAAAATACTTTTTTTTTTCTAAATACCTTTTTTTTTCAATATAGAACACGACTATGCCAACAATAAATTCATGAAATGGCGCCTCAGTATAGTTGTTTTATATATATGTATATATAAAGTGAAAAAATAATTTCTTAAGTTTAATTAAAATTTAATAATACTTATACCATGTTCAATTACATTGACTCGATAATATTGACCGTGTGATTATGTTTTGTATGAATTCCAACAAAGTATTCCCTACTTCTCTTTGGAATGGATTAGTTTATGAAATTCCCTAGTAAAATAATATTGCTTAAGTTTTCTGAACGGCCATAGAGCAACTTCAAGTTTGGGAAATACGAATTCATTTTAGAATATGAATTCGTATTTCCCAAACTTTTTCAATTATAGTTCTAAAATTTAGTCTTCAGTACAAACGGTTGGAGGTTTGAGATATTTTAATAATTCTTTCTTATTTTATTAATTGTAATAACAAATTTTAATGTCAATCATGGTTTCCTATTGTCGAAATTGAATTTAATAACGAGAGCGTTGGTGATGAGAGAACTTGGATAATGTTTCGAATTTGAATGTTACAAATTTAAGGGAACAAACTATTTACATCACTTCGAAAATTATTCTGGTATTGATCTCATGCAGAAGAATAACAGAGCTTTGTAGCTGCTGTTAGATCTATTATTATTGTATTTTTACTACCGGAGTAAAATAAAATAAACTATGTGAAATTAATCCTTGCACGTTCATAACAACGTTTCTTTATTATTACAATACTTTTCATACCATATATTTCATAAGTGAAAGTCTGACTATCGACTCAAAAACCATGGAAACACGGAATATTTATTTTCCCATTTAGTTTTTTTTTAATTTATTTATTTAATGTAATTTACAACTGTACAAAATAATACAATAAGTAAATATGCTGTATGTTTTATATACACTTGAAAATCTTGGGAAGGAACCATACATTGGTAGTACTTCAAACATTAATTTAAATTAGAAGTTCCCGTGGCCATCTATTTTTCAGACGCCTCGGAGGATTATCAGGGATTGTTAAGGATGAAAGATTAAGAATTAATGGGTTAGGATGGTT